>NC_087562.1:10947212-11247212 GCF_036250125.1 Pseudopipra pipra
TAATCTTACCTCAATTATTGATGTTACTTCTTTAAGATTGGACTTTCAGTTCTAAGAACCCACAGCCTCTGTGGGTTTTCTGCTATTCCCACGTTGTGTCTCAATGTAGCATTAGGAAGGCATAATTAATTTGTTTGTGAAACAATTACTATGGTGATGAGTATCACACCAAAAAAATCCATGGAGGCAATGAATATTCCCTGTGTAGTGAGGAACTAGATGGCAATGCTCAAGAAAGCCTGGAACTATGGCATAGAAACCCTTTTGAACAGATGGCAGAGATTCCCATAAACACCTGGCTAGTTATATTTCCAGTAAGGATGGCCTTTTTCCCCATGAGTACCTGTTTTTCACATACTACAAATAAAAAGGTTGACAGAGTAGTGCTGAAGTGAACCAGGAGAAGATATTGCCTCTTTGGGTCTTTTGCCTGGGAGACATCCTCTCTGTTTTTACCTTGCCTCCTCCAGTCAGCATTTCCTCCCCTTCATTCAGAGCCCTCTATATTAGTAAGTGTTAAACTTTCCATTATGGATTCATGTGACCCTTCCTTTCAAATGGCTGCCTATGCTACAGAAGAGATCCCTGATGCCAAGAACAGATGCATTAATAGAATCTTTGCATTCAGGCTGCAGGATCCTGCTAAGGCAGCTGTATTATTTTGGGAATCTAAGCTGATATGTTTTTATGGGATAGTGCCATATTTAGGCACATTTAGGACCAGCTTAGGGATCTCTAACATGGGCTGTGTTCCTTGTTCAAGAGTTGTCCTGCAGTAAAGTACTTTTTTTAAAAGGAGGGATGAGTCTTTATTTCTCTCACCCCTTCCTTTGCCCTTTGCTGTTGCAGGTCATATATAATGGAGAGGTGCTTCCTATTCAGTTGTTTCAGGGAGCACTACCCTGGCTCAGAGTTCTAAAGCAGAAGCTGTGGACCATGTATTCTGTACCTCTCTGGTGTGATGGCAATTAGTATGTTCCCTGTTGGGATTTAAATGTGGAACATGGGAAAGATCCTATGTCTCAATAAAGACTGGAGATAAAAATGGCATCATGAGAACTTTTGCTGGGATGATTTTTGGTCCTGTGTTCTCTAAATGAGGACATCTGATCTTGCTGTTGCAGAAGGGTTGGTTTGTGCTCAGGAGCACTCCTGCTGAAGAACAGATCTCAGAATTTGACTTCTGTGAATCACCAGTGACTGCAGCATCTTGAGGCTGTGTAATCTAAGTTGTGATAATCAATCATGAGGTGAAGAGTGGACAGTCTAATATGTCTGTGGAGTACAGTAGAACACAATGCAGAAACCCCAGAGAATCTGAGAGAATTAGCCTTACTGAGCAGAGAGATGTGTTGGTTCCATCATAATCCTGTGTCAACAACTCGACAGCTTTAGGAAATTGGAGTAGGCATCTCTGTACAGTGCTGTGCTGTGCCATGTGGATGTACCAAATCCAGGCAGTCTTGCCTCAGAAGTGTTTTGGGGCACTCTGTCCCGAAGTACACAGAGGTACATCATATGTGACTACTGAGGTCACTGAAATTAACCCTCATCGTGGATAACACCCAAAGAACTGCTGCTTTTGTCAAACATGTCCATTATAATCTTTCCCAGCATCTTGATTCAGGCAGTGTTAGTATTGCAGATACTCATTATATGACTGGCTTCACTAAGAGCTGACCAGACCAATTTAGTCATTGGCTGGTTTGGTTTTCATTTGCTCTCGTTCTTTGTGGAGGTGAAATGGAATCTGCTGAGTCCAGCTGCTGATCTGTCAGTGAGCTGAGTAAGGACCCACATTTTCCTCATACGACAAATGTTAATTCAAAAACATTTCCAGACCCTAATGCATTCTGTAACATTCTCAGTGGCATTAGATATCTGCTGCTGTAATATCCTCAGTGGCATTAGATATGTCGAAGATTTTAACAATCTGAATAATGTGTATATTCAGTCATATTCATTTTAACAATGACTGAATAATGTGTATAAGTCTCCCAAATCACATCTTTGGGACAACGGAGGGATTGTTTCTTTGTCAGTAGTGCCAGACCTGGTGTAATGGTCTGGATTGTATGGCAGATTCCTTGTCATTGGCCCACTTTTTCAAAAATCACTGCTGATGTATTCATGAAGTCTGTGTTTAAGATACTGAAGATGAGACTGATTTTTAGAAAGTGCCATCTTAAGAATTAGAATTTGGTTTACGTCTGTATTTCTACTTTGAACTTAATCAGGTACATCAGCATGGTTCTTGTCCCTTTCTCACTGTCTCTTTTTACTCTTCTTTTTTAAAAATAATTTTGGTCTGCTTTGCTGTTTTGTAGCTTCTTGGGGTTGAATATTGATCTTTTTCTTCTTCTTTTTCTTTTTTTTTCACGCCTGGTATTTTCCCCATCAGGTATCTCAAGGTTGTTTTCTGATTTAGCTGCTCTGGGTTGAGGCTCACACTCTCATCACCAGTACAGTATCCCTCCTGCTGGAGAAAAGAGAGGAATCAAGTGCAGGAAACACAGAGGGGATTCTTTGCTGGAATGGTGGATATAGATGTGTCTGCCTTTCCAACTTTTAGACAAAAAAAGAAGGCCTATGTTGCACATAACATAGACTTGGTCTGTATCAAACAGGGACATGGACTGAATATCAGTTATCTTTTCTATTACTGATAAAAGATTTCCAGTTACTATTACTTGCTTGTTTTGTTGCTGGCTTTTTGATGTGTGAGGTATTAATTGACCCTATTTATTATGATTTTAGACAATTTCTTCAGGTTTTGTTTTCACTCTTCTCTCTCTCGCTGTATTTTGTGGTCTTGTCCCTCTTTCTCATCATGGAAGCCAAGTTAATGGAAACTTTCTCTAGAAATTTGCTTCAGAAGCACCTCCTTTGTCTCACCAGGGCTGTCTCCAAGACCCTACAGTACTCTTGTCAGCTATGTGCTTCCTTTGTTTGTCAAATCTTTTTATCTGAAACAAAAATCTTTAATGTTTTCTAAGATACCGTTTTTGATGTTTTGCTCTGGAGTTGTAAAATTGCCATGTTTAATATTTATAGGTTCATGAATTAATTAGTTGGGAAATGCTGTATAAGGATTAGTGAACTTATTAGGAAGAGGAGAGACTGGAGGTTCTGCCCTCCCAAGGATGCATTTTGTTTAAGTGTGTACTTGCCATGGCGCGTGCTGGTTGGAGTTTGCCACGAGGTATTGTGTGTCCCATGGATTCTGGCTTCTCCTGTGAAATGAACTTAGATTTTCTTTTTATTCTTGTGCAGAATGAGCAACATTTTCACTCTCAAAGTATGTTATCTTCACTGACTGCATCACTAATGATAGCTCTTTTCAGACTTTTGGCCTCAACTCCACTATTGCCCACACAGAAAAGCTGTGATCTGTTTTTGAACTTCACTGAATTTGAGGGTGGTGTACTCAGTGGGGTTCATGGTTTGGTTCCACATTAACTCAGGCTGTAAGATGAGTTACCATTTTGGTGTGAAATCCCCTTACCACTGAATTTGTGGCTTAGTAAATGCAATACAATATTACTTAAATCTCCCTTTACAATGAATTACATATGTGGTAGTTCTGCACCTGCTCTGTCCCCTTCTAAAACGTGGCAGTGGGAGGAGGGCTGGAGGATTGGAGCTATCAGAAGTTATGTTGAGATCCAAATATCTGACACGAGCTGCAAATAAAATGAGACGAGTTAGATGGTATGTGAGGTGCTAAGAACTTACAGTTCCACTCACTTGGAGTTCATGTTTTGGGTTTGTTTCCCTTGAATATCAGTGCCACATGATTTTGGAGCTATAAGGTAAAATAAATGTGTCTCCCACTGGGATCTGAGCACTCTATGGATTCTTTTTCCACTTGAAACATTAACATCGCTTTCTTCATCTGTAAAATGGGGGCAGCAATCTTGTATACTTAAAAAGCATATTATGAACATTAATGTTTGTATGTTATGCAAATTTAAACTCCTCAGTTTATTTCTTAATATAAATTTAACATGCATACTCTTCTGGGCATGATTTGTCTTTCTGTCTTTTATAAGGTTGAGGACAGAGTCTTAATGAATTTTAAATAGTAGAAGACACTCTTTCAAATCACCAAATCTGTCTTTATACAGATACTTTATTTTGCCTATCCTTTTTGACTTTGTCCTTCTAATTGGTTTTATTAGTTGCAATGATTATTAGATCAAAAGAGACTTTGATGACCATTTGTTAAATTTGCAGTGCACTAGAGAAAATCTCACAGTTTTCTGTGCACCCACTCATGTTCAAATGCTAATCATGCTTATCTCTAACTGCAGGATCTTCTCAGCATTATGTAGTATCTAGGCTTGATTTTGGCCATTACCTCAGGCTGAGAGCTGGCTGTCTACCATCTATTTTAGGGAGCTTCAATGCATTATCTGCTTTTTTTTTTCCTGTAATAGTCTGATTTTCCATAACAATGATGACATTTCTGTTCACTTTAGAATTAGTTTTTTTCCCAAGTTATTACTCACAAGAAATGAATATCTCTAAGTTTCCCACATAAATCCCCAAACTAAGTCATACCTAATAACTTTTAGTCCCTTACTGACAAAGTTTCAAGCAAAAACAATAACTTGGCTTTGACCCTGCTCTCTTCAAAAAGGAAGTTACTTCTGAGCAGCAACATCAAAAAGAATAAATAATTGTTTTTCTTTTTGTTGTTATGATATGGATCATCTGAGCAGTTAGTGGTAAGCAAGCCGTCTTTGATTTGTTTCAGACGCCCTAGTGCTTCGTCCTCTATTTATGTCAGCATGTTCCTGTTCCCACACCAGGAAAGTAGAATCCCTTGATTAAATTCATATTTGTTTTAATCTTTCCCTGTGTCTGATCTCAAGCTCAAAGATTCTAATGAAAAAAGTAGTGTATCCTGCTGGGATGAGTGCTGATGTCAGACTTTAGTCTGTTTGTTCTGTTCTAACCTGATAATGCTGGAAATGCTCAGAACCCAAATGCTCAACTCCAGCAGATTCTTAAGACAAAGATATTTTGATATTTCATAGAGAGTTGCAAGCAAGGCTTTTTATTTGTACAGCCAAATAAAAAAAAAAACACCAACCACAAACCCAAAACCCTTTAAACAAATGTTTATGATACAGCAACTGACCACAACAGTGGGCTTAATTAATCTGACCCTTATTTTCTTTATGTAAAGCAGGATGTTCCAAGTTCAACACTAAATTAGTGAGAATAAAGAATACTAATAAGTGTTTAATTATGTTTATCTTTTGTAAGCTATATTAAGAAAGATTTACAATAATTTTCTCACTTATTCTTTTTCATAAGCATGTGAATGATTAAATGCTAAGATGCATTCTGCCTTGTGCAATGACTGAAAGGTTGTTTTTTTTCTAAGAACCTAAAGGCATAGCCAGATGCTCTCTCCTAGCTGGAGAGATTGGAGACGTTCCTGTCACTTTTCCCTCCCCCACATCCATCTCCATGCTTTCCCTCCAGCTGCCTCTCTGCTGGAGGTTTCTGCCCTAGAATTCCTGCAGGTGGAACAGAATGTGTGTGGTCATCATCTGTTTTAGTATAAAGTCAGCAACCTTAGCTAAATTCTCCTCCTCAGTGGTTAAAACTAACTTGACTTCCTAAAGCAGATGCAGAGAACATGCATGTCTCATCCTGCTGGCAGAGATGTCCTTAACAATAGTGTCTTATGGTAATAGCCATTTGTAAATTGAGTTGGAATAGCAGAAAAACTTACCACAGATGATGGAAGGTGCTGAGTGCCTTGGTTTATAAGCTGACAGTGTTCAGCATTTTCAAGGAGACTTTCAGTGCCTCAGAGAGGTCTTGATTAGTGACCTATGGGATGTGATTTCCCCTCTAAGTGAATTGGACAAACAGATGTGGCACAGCAACCCTTGGGTTTACCTATAAGCTGCAATGATACTTCCTTTTCCTCAGCAATCAATATCATGAGATCCATGTATATTGAAATCTGTAAGCATGGGAAATGCTGATATGCACAGAGGCATGGTGCAGTCTAATTCCCTCACCCATAATGAGTTAATCAGAAATAGTTAAAGCCATTTTCTGGACCATGAAGTAGCATTTGAGTTTTTGCTTTATCCCAGAACCTCTAGCCTATGTTAGTTTTGGGAGGGGCTGGGGTAGAGGAAGATGGAAGGGAGCAGTTTCTTTTTTTATAATACAAAATTGAAGTCAATATGGAATAATAATAAAAAAAAAGACATAAGCTCTTTTCTGTTCATCCCCCAAGGTATGAACTGCAAGATACAACACTGCATGTGTTTCTTCTAATGGTCAAGTGTTTTGTTGATGACAATGGGAATATCTAGGTACTACACTAGTTTAATTCCTTGTTACTTTTTGGGTCACCTGAGTGTGGACTTCAAAAATCCAGTTATAAGCATCCATTTTTTACCTTTTGTCATGTCAAACTAAATATGACCTGATAGTGCAAATCTGTTGAGTTTATGGCTACTCAATGTCAAGAACCACACAACAACAGTGACTGTAATTAGAGATGGGAGGAAGATTTTTCCCTGTTGTGTGACAGCTGATGAATGTCCCGAAAAGTTATGAGGACACACACGTTTGTACATGCAACCTTGTCTACTTGATGGCTAATAATTACATAGCCTCTGGACCAGTCTTTCTATTTTGGATGGTGGTCCATGTCTGTTTGGGCTAGCTATTTTTTTGTTGTTTAGTTGAGTGATTTTAAGTCATTTTACCAAAGAGATCTGGTATATATAAGCAGAAATATACATTTAGATACAAAGCATACAAAAGCTATAGTGACCCCTTAAGACTAAGAAAAATCCCATACGTAATCTAAGTGTAGGCATAGGGTTGCCATTGTCAAAAGTGTCAAAGTACTGCTCCTTGGGGAAATATTTAGAAAGAATCTTCTCCAAAACTATTATAGAAGTGCTTGCACATAGAAGAAAAAAATTATACTTTTAAGGCATTTTTGGATATCGAATGATAATTTTCACAAATCGTGGATATAAAAATTAATGGTAGAGAATTTATGAGATTGTGATTATTGGATTCATTCTTTTCTCTCTTTTATTTTAGCTCACTATGGAATATTTTTTTGTTTGTTTGTTTTGCTGCAATCTACCCAGATGGTTTTCTGTCCTCACTTGTCCCTGTTTTATTTTGGCAACACTGTAGATACTATATCCACTGTAGAGAAACACCAATCTTGGCAATATTCCTGACAGTCTTTTATCTCTCCCTATCCATATGGCACTATATTTTTTGCCTAAAGTGTATTGTTTACTTCTAAGGATTAAGCAATAAAATGAACATGTTGTAAAATATCTTCACGTATTATTTGTCTACTTGGTGCTTATATGCTGTTTTCCTGTGAGATCATTATAGGATGTATGGTGAGATGTACTTCATTTAAAAGAGGCCCATGATGAAAGATGCACCAGATTACAAACATCCCAGTTTGATTATTGTTCCTGGTCCAGGCCTTTACACATCTGTGAAATGAGTGAAATGACAATTTAGTTCTTAACAATAGTGTTTTGAGACTTTACTGCTTAACAATTTTCAGGAGAAAAAAACCTACAGTAGTGTCAGATATTGTCCTTGTCTGTTTATAGCTGCAGCTTGGATTTTTTGATTGACTGATACATGCAAACATGGTAAATCTCTGCTGTTATTAGCTTTCAAATCTAAGGCCATAGCTATATTGCATTTTTAGCCTTTGTTCTTGTAAACATCTTTTCTAATATTCTGCATGTCATGCACAGAGCTCTACATGTCAATCACAGAGCAAACATGTAGTTGCTCGTGCTGTGATTCTATTTTGTCTTGAACAGTCTAGATTATGGATTGAAATCTGAATTTTATGAGAACCAGATGGGAATCTGGCCATAAATACCCTTTGAATGTTGATAGATGTTCAGTTCTTCTTCCATCAATGAAGGAGATAGATTCTTCCCTAAATAGTGTAGCTGACTGGAAAAAATATTGACACGACCCTGCATAAAGAATCATGGGATACAGATGTTTGTTGGAAATACCGTCATAGAAATGGGAAATCTCCCTTCAACAAAATTTTGTTAAAATAAAGATATTTTCACAACAGGAGAGTTTTGAAAAAACATTGGTCTGCAATGGAATAAAAATATTTACTACAATTATTTCAGCCATCTCTAACTTTGATGTGTTTTGAATATTCAGTTTGCACAGCTATTTGTCTAAGCAAAGATATGACAACTATTATTAAATAAAACATTGTTACATTCTGTTTGTATTTTGGAACATTTATGTACTGGTATGGTAGGATGATCTATGACTTTTTCAGGATGTCTCTTGAGGCAGCTGACTCTTGCTATGACAGATAAACTTGCATTTGCTAGAAGAGAGGGAAAGAAAAGGGCAAAGGGACTTCACAACTGAAACTTTACTTTTGCTGGATTCCCAACATAAAAACCCGAAATGAAATCACAATAGCTGTTAAGCTTCTGCTTCTACTAAGCATGATAACATGAGGAATGATTCCTGCCACAACTTCTCGTTGCAATTCACTGAAAACAGAGAGCCTATTCCTGTGATGTCGTAGCAATTGAATTAATCCAGTTATGTGGCTTTGCTGGGCTTGCTATTTTTGTTTCACCAAGTTTTCAATCTATTTTTGTCCATCTCTTTATATGTGCATTATGTAGAAAGAGAAGGAAGCTGCTCTCATTTTTAATTCCCAATGCCTCATTCTGATTGAAAAACTATGTATTTTGAGAGTAATGAAACATTATATGAAATTGAGTTTTTTTGGTTGGTAAGCAGACATCATCATACAATTACTTTGGTATGAGTAAAGGAATTGAAAAATTATCCTGTCTCCTGTCCCAACCCCCTTCTACATACATAGTCTTGGAAAACAGAACATGGAATGTAGAAGATCTTGTATCTTGACACACAGGACCACTATACAGACCTGACTATAATAGTCAGTTTAAAAAAAGGTGGAAAAGAAAATGAAAGACTACTTGGTGTAATTGAAGTGATAAGAAGTAATGTTTTACATCAGTCATGTCTACACCTACAGGACACACATTTCTCAAATGGAGATTGCAGGCTAAATTTCCAAAGGGGATCATGGAAAGTATGTGCAGAAACACTGTCAAGAAGAAACAGGATTTATGCTTGTACCTCTCACTCACTGCTTTGAAAATTTGGCCTCATAAGAAGAAATGCTAAACTGTGCTAAAAGCCTGTGGATGGTAGGAATATAAATGGTCTCTGATAAGGCCCACATTAGAGGCCAGACATAGATTATTTTTCTGCTTTACCATCAAAATGTAGAAGATTTTGTATAGTTATGGAAACTTGTAAAGTTTGAACATTTTCCTGTCCCCAATGTAATGTGCACTGATAAACCAGAGAATCTCACTGAATGGATTCTCCTCTGAGCTTTTCCTTTAGGTAAACCTGTACCTTCATTTCTCCATATGCATAAATCTTAAATAAAGGGCCTATTTAGACTTAGCAGTGACTCCAGCAAGTCGTTGCCCTCCTTGTAATAGAATTCTGATTCAACTCACCTGATTCTAACCTCCTACCCTTTCTTTTTGCAATGTGTTTCTCAGCTGTGCTGAAGTACCCACTGTTACACATTTGTTTCCCGTTAGGTCATCACAGAATGGACTGAACCTGTAACACCTGTGTTAGCCCAGGTAGTTTGAGTTCCACAATTATTTCCCCAGGACCCATGATTTTAAGAGCTCTCTTCTCCAAGCTGTCTGTAACCTACCTGTGCTGGTAGGTGTTGGTGTCAGACACAGTATTTCTGCAGATTCCAACGACGTTGAATGCAAAGGTAACCAAATGTACTTATTTCTGCTCCATCAGTATGAGAATCTAATGGTCTATGTCTTTTTGTCAGGTCAATGTCAGATGATTATTCAGTCTAACATCCTCCATAACTTTTCTAGAAAGCCATTCTACTCCCTTTTTGGCCTGTAAATAAGGTCTGTTGTTTTCTGAATATTCAGTTTTACTTTAGACCTTACTGGAGGGAATGTCGTGGGGATTTTTTTGTATTTGTATAAAAAAAGGCAGAAAAAGAGGTGTGCCTTCCTCAAATGAATATAATAGTTCATGATGCGATTTAGGATTTATGTCAAAAAGTTATATGTAGATGTAGTTCTATATGTTGCATCTCTGTTTTAGCAGACCAGTGACAGTGTGTGAAAACCCTGACACTTTCTCTAGTATTCAGACAGTCTACATTGTCTCACACATGTGAGACTATCAGTGTCAGTTTGGATTTTTAGGGGTGTTTTGACTTTATCTCACTTTAAGTTGTAGTTTCACTTTCTCACTTGCAATAGTAATTTAAGCTGATTTACTCTGGACAGAAATACAACAGGATTGCTCACATGATCTAAAGCTCATGCCAGTAGGAAATAATAGGTTTTTAGTTTCATTGTTTCTTGTTTGACTAATGTGCTATCACTTTAAAAGTCTTACTTCTGTCTCTTGACCTTCAGATGGTTGGGTAATTTGAGCAAGTTGCTGGCCTATCTTGTACATCTCTTTTTCTTTCTTGCTTCTCTTTCATAGCTGTTTAGATGACAAGCTTTGTGAGGCAGGACTGTTTCACAACATGTACTTGTAAAGTGCCCAGTGGTACAGGGTGTCGTAAGAACTGCTGTCATGTGAATAGTAACTTTTAGGATTTTCCTTTATGTCCTGGATATTTTGTACATTTTCAGCCCTGGCATTTGTCTGTTGCCACAGCTCTTCAAACATAGGCTTTGCGTGATCAAACTGTCCTCTTCCAGTTGAGTAGGTCCTCTTAAGCTTTCAGGTTGGTGCAACATCCGCTAGTTTGGAGAATCAAAGGACCCCTATACTTGGGGCAGTCATGCACACAAATGCATATACAAAGACACGGAAATATTTCTCTATGTCTAGTCTAATTCACTTCCTAATTGCTCCAGCAAATTAGTTTCCCCAGCTGAATGCAGAGTTTAGCAGTTTTTACCCTGGTACACTGAGTGGAGGTAGCCACCATCATTACTGGATCAGTCCTCCTTTAGAGTCAGTAGGGTGTTCATTGTCTGGGGAGAGTATCTGCAGTGAGGAACCAGCAAAAGAGTTGAATCAGTTCAGGTACTGGGAGACATCAAATATGGGTGCTTCAGTTTGTGTGATCACAGCAAAGTGTTGTTTATTCTAGTGAACTTCCTCTGCTTTATGATTTACCAGCTTTTTTTACCCCTCTGGTGATCTTGCCAACATTCCACATTTCCCATGGTAATTCTTTTAAACTCCTTGTAGTTCAGCAGTTACTTCCTTCAGTGTGGCTTTTTGCCTATGTTTCTTTTAGCCAAGCCTTCAATTCACCTGCCTTCACATCCCCTGCATCCTCTGCAAAAAAAAAAACTTACCAAAAGGGCTGTATGCTCAATACCAGGTGTACATCAAACCTCTCTCTCCATCCTTTGATTATCCTACCTATTGCAGTTTTAAGTTGCTTGGGGCAGTAGCTATTTTATTACAAGATTGTGACACAGAACTTGGAAGAACAGGACTTGTACTTGACATGTCCATGGGCAGTAGCAGTGTACCCTTTTTTAATACAAAAATATTGGAGAGACACTTTGCCTCCTTCGTTTATTAAATGGAGAGAATAACAGTTCTGTATTTTAATAAGAACTTTTTAGGTCTACAGATGAAAAGGCTTTAGAAATGCTAAATATTAATTATTAGTAGTCATTAGCATTCCTGTACTCTCTTATCAGTCATCTCATTTGCACTCTATAACATAACAGCTCCTTTTCCTTTTTAATTCAATGGCCTTCTTAACAAAGAATATTTAGGAATGGGAAATGGCTTTTTTGTGATTGGAATGAGATCTACCTGGTTTTTCAGTTTGTCAGACATATTTTTCCACATCATGTGTCATGCCTTAAATGCGTTGGCTTTGGATGTACAGGTTCAAAGTCCTTAGCTACAGGAGTCACCTTGTAATGTCGGTGATTCGTTTAGGTAAATGCAGAATAACTACAGAAAAGCAGCTGCAGGCTGTCCTGTCTGTATTTCCACCTTCTGTTATTAAGCTTGAGGTTGTTTCTTGAGATAAGCTGCTGGTGGTAGTGACCTGGGAAGTGAGGAGCTGTGCTTTGCTTACAGTGCGGATACAATTATTTGGCAAGGTTGAAAGTTGCACATACTTTACCAGCTTAGCTAGGGAGACACTACTCATCTGAAAGATAAATGGAAATTTCTAGATTACTTCTTTCAGTGTTTGCACATCCAAGCTTGTTACTAGTGCTAGTTCCCACTGCTGGCATCCTATTTCTGCTGCTCTCAGACAGTTCTGCCTGGTATGGATGGATGTGCGCTGGTAGCCACTGTGGTACAACTCATCCAAGAATCATCTTTCACCAAGGATTTTGGTGCAGTGGACTAAGACACAACTGTGTTATTTGTTTATTTATAAAAACATGAGATAAGTATTTTTAAAAGAGGTTTATGGATGAAAGTTCTGAAACTACACTGAAAGGTTGGCCTGCTTTTTAAATGGTGCTTAGAAACTTTAATTACTTAAGCAATTTGATAACACTCTGTCGTTCTAAATTCCTTGTTCATTTCTATGTCAGTCTGGGCGTGTGGCTCTTGGCATTATCAAGCATCTTGTGTTGCTAAGCAGGAGGTGTTAAAGGGGGTTTATGCTGCCCACATTGGTCTTAAATTTGTGCTGGAAAACATACTCAGAAAACATTGGACTACTTGCTTGTTTTTTCATGTTCATATTGCAGTGCACCTCCTTTCCCCTGAAGCATGTGAATATTCTCTATTATTTGAGATCAACACACAAGTTTTTAATCTTTTTCAAAGTGTAAACTATCTTTCAAAGAGTCTTGAAAGTTCATTTTTTAAAACCAGATCAAACAGTTTTGACATTTGCTAGCTAGACATTTAAAGGCATAGTACAGATGCAAAGCCATCTTTCACTGGATGATTTGCTGTAGATAAAGTGCTAACCTGCATCTATCATTATAAACACAAGGAGTCTAATGTGTGTCAGCAATGTCCTGGAGAGAAACATTCCTTAAATGTTAATCCATTGCTTTAACTTTTTTGCCTTCTTATTCTTTCATGAAAGTAGGACTTGACATCAACTGAATTCCTCGGTTGCTTTTTAAAAAATTTGTCAAAACCTAAACCTCCTTATTTTAATTTGTAAGCTTAACCTAAAAAGTCCTTGTAATAATCTTCAAAGTACTCAACAAATTGAAATCAAATTGGCAAATTCAAAACCAGGACTGAGTCAAACTAAAAATGAAAGTTTCATCTACTTGTGCATGTAGACTGTTCAAATGTGTGCTGGTTGAGAAAGGTAAAAAGGGTACATGAACTGAGGTAGAGGCACACCTACTGGTTATCCCTGCATGATTTCACTACATTTTATCTGAAAATATTTGACTAATTTGAGGTCTGATAAGCGTAATCCAAAATTGTTAAACTCATTTACTGGATCAGTGGATAAATCTAAATTGTCTTTTAAGTACTTGTAGCAGGTTGTCTCATGCACTTACTGCTGGAGAAAATATTTCAGTAACTGGTTTTTCTTGCACACTGGTGTGTAGGAAACTTGGACTGTTCTGGCACAGTCAAAGGAGGTGAACTTAGATGGTACTTCCCTGGGCCAAAAATAGGTGTACTATGTAGTCATGCCTTTAAAATTCTCAAAGAAGATGTATCTGGCAAGGATGCTGCTTTGGAAGAACTTTGACTGAAAAACTGAGTTTTGGTGTAAAGATTATGTGGCAGTTTTTTATGATTATGGAATTGGATTCTAAGTCATAATTTTTGCATACCGTTGGAGAAGAGAAAAGTAATTGTGCCATGCTCTTACCACTAGGCTGCATGGATGGGTGTGGCAGAGCAATACTGGATGTGTTGTTTAAGGGTGAGGTATCATTGCTGTAACACTTTGTTACCTCCTGAGCTGCATAACTGAGTGGTCACATTCAGCTTTTGCTGTGTACTGAGCCTTTGAATCCAGGCACAAGCTAAGAATTGCTTGACTGGTTAGTATTTTATGGTGTTGTCTCCCAAGGATAACTTGCTCAATTATCACATTATGTCCTGAGAGATAAGAACACACTCATTGCAGTCACACTGCTGGTTGATTTGGTTGTGGCTCACAGTTATCGCAGTGTTAAATCAGAATTTTGGAACATTCATGATCTTTAGCCTGAATATTTCAGTCCCTTAACTAGCCTAGATCAGTTGCTTTTTTATGTAATAGCCCAAATCTGGTTTTTACATACTTCTCTGTTGCAAATATTTTGCAAACTGGATAATTTCTGCATCACGTTCTTAAGTGCTAGGGGGAGATAAATATTATTGTCCCAGGTTTACTAACAGGAAAAGAGCAGCAGCACTGTTTTGCTACAGGCTGCATCAGAAATTTGAGATGGCTCAAAGGGCACGTCTGCTGCACTGATTGCCCTGTGCATAGAGATACCTGTGCTCACTCTAAATGGGACAGTTCGGGCCCCACAACCTATTGGAATGAGACAGTGTTAAATCTGCTCCAGCTGCTCTGTGGTTAATGGCATTGCACTGTTAAATGTAAGTGCTGCTAATGGGTGGCTGATGGTCGGTGACAGGGGCTGCCTTCTGCAAACCCGTGTTCCATAGAACCTCCTACACTCTGCTGTTCTATCGGAGTGTGCTGCACTAACAGGGATGAAATGATATTTTTTATTTATATCGGGATCAGTTAGCCAGTGCAGGTGTGAATGGGACCATAAATTCCCCAATAACATGGAATGTTATGTAAAGATTAAGTTGTTGTTGTTTTTTTTTTAAATTATTCTATAGTGAACACTAGAAAGAAACAGAGCAGTTCAGGGATTACACAGGAAATAAGTTTGTTGCCACACATAGACACAGTATAAACCATGTGTTGACAAAATAATGTTGTCCACTACATGAGGCAATGTTCTTGTGGAAAGAAACATAAATGTGAGTATGTAATTAAATAGTGTGAAAATTGATATGCAGAATGTGATTGAATTGAAACAGTGCTGAAATTAACATAGTTTGCATATCTGTATCTCACTTAGAATTGCTATCATATAGTGTTCTGTGTAGATAATAACTCTAATTACATTAATCAATAAACAGATCTCACCACAGTATTTATCTGGTCTGTCCTTGGCAGCAAAATGAAAGGAGAGTTCAGAGGAACCGCATATCCTTTCATTTAGTAAATAAAAGCTTGTGTATATATTGTTCCTTTAGAACAGACATGCAACTCTTTGCCATTAGATTTCCAGGTACATATACTATAGCTAATGGACCCTTAGATTTGATAGTATAACATACATGAAAATAGTTTTGTGGTTGCAAAAATAACAGGCAACAAGTTAAATAGAATAACAGTTGAGACTTTGAAAGTAAATAGAAATGTGTAGACAGGATAGATTAAGGAATGGAAATTAAGTATGTTGCTTTTCGCTGCAAAATATGAATTGAAACTGGTGCAAGTTGGCTGCATTAGTGAGAGCCTAGTGTGGAGTAAGTGAACTTTTTTTTGCCTGAACTTAAGAATATACTTTTGAAGCATTGATATTGTCAAAGAACTTCAGAAAATTTTAATATGCCTTCCATTAAAAAGTAATTTAAAGTAGTGGATTAATCTAGGATTCTTAATTCTCTGTGATGTTTATATGAAGCAACAAAAAGAAAATTTTGACCTGACAGCATTCCTGTTAAAAATTAATGTGGTAAAAGCTTTGTTTAAACAGCAGCAAAAATGACTATTATACCACTTTAAAAAAAGAGGAAAATAAGCTTACACAGTTTTGCTAAATGATGGTTTTTTACATGTTGTGATCTGAGGAAAAAAAAAGAATGGCCATTTCTTTCTCCTGGTCCAGAACTGACAGATGCTGGTAGAGAAGTTACAATCTGTGTGGTCTGAGTGACAGATAATATAGTGAAATAAAAACCAAGCAAGGGAAGATGTTCAGACAGTGAGGTCTATTAAGACTGTTGAATTACTGAAGCACCAATATTTGATCTGTTTAAGAGTCTCAATACCAGGCTTTGGGAAACATATATCAGAATATACCGGAAAAGTCCAATTGCTACCAGCAATTTATGTGAATAGTAGTAAAAGATGCAGAGGGAATTTCTGACAGTGTTTTGGTCTGGCAAAAGCTAACCTCACAATTTCCAGGTAGATTTGAGTTTGCAGGATACCAGCTAACTGTTTTGCACTAAGGGTTACCTGACTGTGTGCCTGGGTGAGTGTGTGCATGCAGCAGATGAAGCACTTGTGTGCCATTAGCTGCCCGGGAAAGAAGAAAGCTGCTCAAGTGGTTTTCTGTTCTACCCCCACTGCCCTGCTTTTATTGGCCTAGATGAATGTTACAGAGAGGAAACCAGATGTGAGACAGGGATGACTTGAAAGGACAGGTAATTAATATCATCTGCCCTAACTTTCTTATCTTGATGGGCTGATGTTTACAACGCTGACCCCAGGGTGGGGGAAAGCACGACCTCCTCCATACGAAATGAGAACAGTCCAAAGGCTTTCGAGCTTCACAGAGAGCTCTGCTCCTCCTGTGAAGAGCAAACAGTTTGATTTTTGTGTGTGTGTGCATGTGAACACTGTCTTGCAACAGTCTATTCTAACAGCGAGCTCCTTTAACTTTCTTTTCACTAACTAGAAGCATTAATGCTATTTTCATATGGTATGTTACTTTCTCTTTTTAGTTTTCTTTTGCTTTTGTTTTGTAATAAATTCATGTTAAGTGACCAAGAATTGGGGGGAAGGGAGGAGAAGCCTGCAGAAAAGCAGTATTTTCAATAGTTGATATCCTTCAAGAAAAAAAAAAATCACCTTTTGCACTTAATTATTTCTGACATTTTGTCCATCATGTTGTAATGAGCTTCTTCAGAGGAAATAAAAACAGCTTGTCTCTTTGAAAGCAGAGATGCAACTATTTTTTTTGTGTTTGTTATCAAAACACAAGCTGTTTTTCCTTCCTCAAAGGACGCCACTCCGTACAATGGAAGAAACATCAAGAATTAAATTAGACAGCATCAAGTTCACATGAAAGAAAATACATTTCTTTAAAAAGATTTTTTTTTATGGGAGAAAAAAGATGTAAGGGTTTAGTAATCTAACTCTTCTGCAGTGTGTGCTACTTTCTTGGCATAGATGTGATAGTAAGGAACCAAATGGCAGATTTCATGATAACAGTCTAATTGTGAACAAGGGGCTTGAATTAACTGAAGTCATTTGGGAGGTCTTTGATAATTCCATATATTAAGAGGGCCTGGTACATTTTCTGGTTCCCTACACATTTCAGAATGTGTATCTGACTTTGATCATCTTACTATGTTGAGCATAAATCACAGACTAATTTACTATTTGCTTTGAGTGTTTTTTTATATGTCTATGACAGTTTTTGAGAATCAGCAAAAGAGTTTGTTTTCCAGTACATTGGATTAGAAAATAATCTCATTTCCAGTTGCAGCAATTAAAGTAGGACCACTAAAAGTGTGGGATGGAACTCCCTGATTGGCAGGGGATTTAGAAGATTTCAGAATATCAACTCATTGGCCATGGACCATAGCTGTTGTTTTTTATGAGTGTGCACGTATCCAGATGAGATGATTGGGAATATTTTTATAAATAGGTTGTAACAGTCACTTTTTATTTTATAAGGCACAAGTTTCTGGGTGGTCTCCTTTCTAAGACCTTGATTTCAAAAAACCCACCACTATATTTCTTTAAATAGTTTCCTTTCATTTTCTTCTCAGCCTAGATTCTAATGTATTTTGATATACAAGAATTTTAGTTACAGGCTTACATTTTGTTGTTCTGGCTTAAATGAGTCTCCTACACGGACATTTGAAGGTGAAATGATGTAAAAGAAATTTGTGTAGCGAAACCCTGTTTATGCCACAGCAGAACTAAGTCCTGCATTGTTTTAATGCAATCAGCCATTTCACATCTTCTCAGGTACATTTCCATTTAGTGCCTTCACTCTGAGCCATAATTTCCTTATAGGTATTTTCATTAAACAGTGAATGAATTGCTTAAAGTATGAAGTAAAAAAAAAAAAAAGACCAATAACACCCCCCCAAACGTTTTTGTTCACCAATATGTTAGTAAATGTATATTACTGTATACGTGATATGATATTTCTGTGCACGTAACTTGTTTGCCAAGAGAAACTTTGTATTCCAACCTTGCTTGCTTGCCTTACTTATTATTGTCTGGATCCTTTCCAATAATTATCTTCTTTTAACAATCAGTAGTTGTGCAGTAAGATTTCATCAAAAAGATGGTATAATAACTAAGTAAATGTATCCTATTAGTGTGGCAGTTTATTATTGAGTTGAAGTTGGTATGAACTAACAAGCTGCCACAGAGGGTACCAAGCTGGGTTCCTCATGGAGGTGATCATGATACAGGTTCACTTATACAATAAGAAGGCAGTTTCCTTCGTTTGGGACATCAGTGAACAGATATTTCAAGGAAACCTAGGGGACTTAAGTGCTTAAATTCCAATAAAATTAAGAACTGCCTCAGACAGTCTTAAACTTCTTTAGAGCATTTTGAACAACCCAGACATTTATTTTTTTTTTTTTTTTAAGCAGTGAGTGTGAATACTCACAGGCAGCCACTCCTGCATCCATCTGGCATGGAGTAGGTTGAGAGTATAAAAATTAAGAGTTAGTGAAGCCTGCTTTAGTTATGGAGAAACTAAGTTTTATTTCTGAAAGTTACTGAAAGTTGATCAAGTTAAGATGATAGGTCTGAGCTTAATGCTGTTGAAGGTATGCAACTTGAAACTAAAATGTTTTTTCTGGAAGATAAAATCAATCAGTATTACATAAACTCATTCATCAGGATCTGTTTTCAGCAAAACCAACTTTTGACAATATCCAGATTTTTTTTCTCTCCTGAATTAAGTGTGTTAATCCCTTAAACTGAGCTTCTGATTCTTCTCTTTGGAAATCACTAAGGTCTCATAGAATATTTGAGATCTTATCTCTTACCTTAGCATAGACCAATGAAGATGATTTTGAAACCTGCTGTCCAGAAATAAGAATAAGTGTTTAATTTTTGTATATTCTGTGCTGTTGTATTTGGCTGTAAGGCTGTTTTCCATCAGTTAGACAATATTGCAGTCTGTCTTCTGAACACACACACAGAAAATGTCTACTTGAATCTTGACCGAACATGATACTTTTTAACATAGATTGTCTCTGGAGTCCCAGAATTGCCTGGGAAAAGCATCTTTCATGGCCAACTGTTAAGCAGAAGAATCTTTGTTTTCTGTAAAAGCACCCCTGAGATCTGTAATATGCTAACAGTAATGGAGGAGCTTTCCTTTTGCTGGTAATAATGCAATCAGCATCTTAATTGCATGAGTGAGGTTTGAAAAAATGTAAATAAATAGCACAAGTAATGAATATTTTGAGACTTTGCTAACCTAGATCTATAGATGAACTTCAGAAGCAGAGAAAATCCAGTAAATGGCAGCAGTTAGATGCTTTCCTAATTGGTCTACGCATCCTATCTGAAGTGAGTGCTTAAAAGGTGGTGTGTTTCCACTGGAACTCCCAGGTGCATAATTCTCAGAATAATACTCAGAAGAAAAAAATTAGTTGTGGATCAGCACTGAATCCTGATCCAAACTTTCAGACTCAGTTAGGAACCTGTAATATTTCTGTCTTGGCTAAGAATTATTCCTCCTTTCCTCTTGCACTCCATATGGCTCTTTGTGAGGAGCTTTGTCTCAAGCCCTAAATACCTGGTTTGGTTCCTGGTTCAGGAATTTATTCTTTGTATAATTTTTTTTTTTCCATATCCATTTGTCTCTCCAACTTTTTAGTAGGTAGCAGACTGTAAAGCTGGCCCAAAAATAAAGAACTGCCTCTTCTGGGTCGTGAATGTTCTGGGCTGTTCTTCAGTTTATTTCATTACCTCAGACATAGAGTGACTCCAGTTGATTATCTGTGGGTTTTATTAATTCAATTAAGAATAACATTTCTCTGCCCTCCTTTCCCTAGTTGTTAAAAGTAATAAATAATCGTAAAGTTCTGAAACTTAATGATGTGGGAGGACTGATTGGCTGAGATAACTGCAGCTATTAAAGACCCTTTGGTGGTGAAATACAAAATATTTACTGCTGAAGTGATTAAGTGATGAGCTGCTACTTGGGGGGTTTCTCTCCTGTGTTACCTTCTAGCTATTTTTTATCTAGTAGTTCTTTTTCTTATATGTGTTGGTGCCACCTCTGCTGAATTTCATGTCGTTGATTTCAGACTTTCACTTTATCAATTTAAATTATAACTCTTCTTTCCAAAGTGTGTGATAAACTGGCTTGGCATTTTCTGTGATTTTTGTTTGTGTGCCTTTTTTTTCCTATCTTGCAAGTAAATTGAAAATAATCAGTAGAACGAAGCAGGAGCTAGACTTCATGGTAACCTTTGGATTGATAAAGTATTGATAATCGGCTTTTGGTCATGATATTCCTAGAGCAGCACAGGTCTGCAGCTCCATTCCTTTCATTTTGTGTTTGTTGGCTTAGCAGTGAGGCTGTAGCCCTCCAGGAGTTTAGTCCTTGCTGTGGATTAAGATCACTGCAACAAAATGATAGACTCAGCAGGAGGAATCTGAATCTGGTCATGGGCAGAGCTATTACAGGTAAATCAGTAATCAACAGTATAGTCCTACCCTTAGAAACACTCTCCCAGAATCCTTTTCTTTGTCTCACGTTTATTTGCACATTCTGCACTAAGAGATTTTTCTGGCTAGATTGTTGCCAACATCTTATTTGTCACAGAAGGAACTCCTCTGTTAGTGCCAGCATCTTCTGTAACCCCACTTGTATGCTCATAACAACTTTTTTCTTATCCATAATAGGAAATGACTGTTGCCATATTAGGCTGTCCTTGTACTTGTATTGCTTATTACCTTGATATTGTTCTTTGGAGGGTTAGAAAACAGATCATTTTGATTCCTTTGTCAGTGGGTAGTTCAGGTGAATAATTAACTCAGGAAATAATGCACATTTAAAGAAAAGGTCTTTTTTGTCCAAAGAAGGGAAGGGAAAATCCAGACTGCTCTGCTAATGAGACAGGGTACTGTTCTGTACTTCTCCAGTCTGCAGTGAGGGAACTGAGCATCCTAAGGAAAAGTAGATTATATCAGTGAGAGAAGAACTGGTGGGGATTTGACAAGGATTGAATTCCATAGAGGAAGAGAACAAGCAGGCTCCACCTGCAAAAGTGTCCTTTTTGCCATGGAATTTTATGGGAACCCGTTCAAATAACTTAAGTCTCAAGATCCCCTTAGTCTTGCAATCCTTTTACACTACATTCTAGTAACAAGCAATAAAGTGGTCTTGCTCAATTTTCCTTCCTCCTTGTTATTGTTTCCTGTCTTACTTTGTATGTGAGTGAAACTATTCACTAGGGAATGATATTCACAGCCTTTCCTGAAGGAGTTCACAGAGGAGTGTTTATAAGAATCTTTAGTCTAGTAACAGTTTTTTAATAATTAAACCAATTTTTTTCAGATTGAAATCCTTGAACATGAAGATTTTTCTGCACATGAAGAATTTAAAAATAAAACCAGAGTTTCTTTTTCTTAGCCTTGCATCTGCACTCTCCCTTTCTTCCTCTGACTTTTAGCTCTAGTATTTATTAGTGATACAGTGGAGTTCTGTAACATATTTTGAGTACAAAAGCCTGTGTTCAGCAAATTGCTTAAACTAATACCATATCCAGTTACCTGAACGTTGGAGGTATATTTTGTTGCATTGCCAAAGAAAGCAACTAATAATACTTCTAAGAGCTTTAACTGTAGGATATAAAATGTGCGGTGCGTGTCTGTTCTTGGCAATAACTTTAGAGGGAAAACCAGATATTAGGAAAATGGATATCATATATTCTGTATATGTGCCTGCTTTTTTCACCACAGGTTTGCTGTTCCTTCATTGCATAAAATTCTCTAACATTCATTATGAGTTGTTGCATAATCATTCAAAGAGTACCAAGTTCTTGCAGTGTTTTAGATTGTTTCAAGTTGACACTGCATGCTTCAGTGTGCAGAAGTGTCATGTTTGGATTGACAGCCAAATAAGTTAGTATTACTGCAGAAAATATTATGGTTGTGTAACTGTGCAGGATTCTGTATATTGGATGAACTTTATACAGAGCACAATATGACTTAATCTAATATTCAAAATTTTATGTGGCAAAGGGAAATGCACTTAGCGAAGAACCCGACTCAGTATAAAATGCAGAGTCCAACAGCAGAGGGACATAGCGTTCACTTTGCAGAAACCATAATTTGACCTTTTGGATTCTGAGGAAAACTTAATACCAGCAGTTCTTAATGTACCTACAGAATTACACTGTAATTATAAAATGGCAAAACTTGCCACTTGCTATGTGTGCACATTTTCAATTTAAGACCCTACACCACAAGTAGTAATAGTCCTTTACACCACATGGGACCCCAGGGCTTGGTTATAATAATAAAACCTCCTAAAGCTTTCTACCTGAGACTTCTAGGTAACTAATGGTCTTACACAGTATTTAAAGACAAGGTGAAGCAGCAGGCATACCAGATATACCCTATGTCACTTGAGTAACACATATTACCTCTCCTCATTAACTTTTCCTCACTAGTGATTTTGAATAGCACAGCTTCAGCGATGTTGCAACTACAGCACGGACACATAAGGGATTGGGCAGTTGCAGGTCTACATTTTGACTTCTTCAGCATTTGGTTCTTAGAGTATTTATTTTTTACCCTGAATTAAATAATAGTATATTGAATTAACCTTTACCCTCTGTATTTGTCTTAAACCATTGAGAAAGTGAAATCTAATCCTCTATTAGTCTTTATGTTTAGGCGTTACCAAATAGTGTTGCTAAAATGAAACAATTTCTATTTTTCACCTCAGATTGCAAACATCAAGGTTTTATAGAGTAATTTCTGAGACCAGTTATGCTGAAGATATATCTGGAATGTCTTTTTGAGCCAAACAAGTTTGGAAGTGTTAACATTTATCTTCGTAATACAATACACTAACACAGTGTTTTATCTCCCCAGTGTCTATTTAATTTGTTTAGTGAAATTGTACATAGGTCTATGCTGTAGCCAAAGAATATTGTATTGCTTGGCTGTTGTTTGTTACATTTCCAACAAAAACAAATGGTATTCTGTCATTTGAATGCAATGACAAAATCTGTAGCCAACTTATATTGTTTATTTATTCTTTGTGATGTTAGGCCTAAAGGGATAAGGAATATACAGTTTCTGAAAAATTGTATTGTTTAGGAGGTAACCTTTTATCCCCTTATTTGAGATGCTTCTCTAGCTAGGAAAAATATTCTTGGCTTTTTGGTAGTCAAACTTACATGTTAGGTGTTGCCTTCCTCTAGGTATTGTTGAGATTTCTGCTTTTGTTTTTCCCCTCCTCTTCTCCTTTCCTCTTCCTTATGCTTTTCCTTTTCCCTCTCTTTTCTTCTGAGTAACCAGTGCCAGCAAACATGCAGTGCAAAATTATGTTCTGTAAACAATAAATCTAATATATGCTGATCAAAATCCACCGCAGGACAAGTAAATCCCATATAGATTTTGGATCTGCCAGGTCTGGCAGAAGTTTATAATTTTTCCCTTGATTTTGCAACTGTTGAAGTAAGCTGCAAGAAAAAAGGAGGGTGCCTAATTTGCATATACATGAAGGACCTAAAAGGTTTTCATTTCAATCTCAGTGTCTGAAATCTTACCAATTGTATCTGTCAGCTCAGTAATGTTTCTGATTTCACTTGGCAGCCTCTGGCCACCATGTTCTAACAGGGCCATTCTCAGCTCAGTCACTGATTTAAATATTACTTGGAATAAACCTTAATCTAAGTCAGACACTAACTCAGCTATGGTGAAAGCCTCTTCCTTAGTTATTAAAGATCGAACCAAAGAAGAGTCACTCACAGAATTTTGGCTTTTTCTGTTCTTGCTACTTCACATTTCCAACCATGAAAAGACTTTCATTTGCCTCCTTTCCCCTACATGTTTTTAAATGACTTTGATAAATCTGTCTTTAATAAACTTTATGCCAGAAGAAATTTAACCTTGTAAAAACCTCTCAAAGATTCTTCCACTGCTAGTTTTTAAATGGTTCTGGCTTTGTTGCAGTGTCTCTTAGCAAAAGTATTATACAGTAGAAATACCCAAAAATGCTAACTGATGCTGAAGTCTTGAGGGATAAATAAGACATTGGTATTTAATATTTTTTTAGCCATTTTAGTATTATTAACAATCCTCAATTTGCAACTGGATAGTCCCTGAGATATTACATTGAGTAAACACACAGGGGGATAGTTTGTGCAATTCCCATTCGATTATCCTATAGGTGACCATTTGTAGTAACAGAGCTACAACTTTGAGGTAAAGTTACAGTCAAACCATGCATTTCCAATGTGACTAATTAGTACAGAAGTAGTAATAAGGCAAGCTACATTATTCCTTTTTTTGTGGGTGGTTCTTTTTAACTGGAAATTGTGTGGCCTAATTGACATGGAAAACCAATTTTACATGTGGACGGGATGATATTTTTTTTAAAGAAATGGTGCATAACTTATAGTAATTCATAGCTAAATGGATTCACCTCAGCTTTTAAAGGCACGAGTAATTTAATTTTGATTCACAATGAATATGTATGTTCCTTTAAAAGGTGAAACTATTTCTGTCATCCAACCATCTCCGTCCTGGTGCAAAATAAGAGTTGGTGAATGAATGCGAAGCAGTAGCATCTTTGCCATCTTAAGGTCACTTTTTTGGTGTATTGCAATTGTAATTTGAAATGCCTTGTCATCTCTAGTAACCTATAGAGAGCTGCCTGATGTCAGTGCTGTGTGGAGCAAAGTGTGCCTGCACCACTGAGACCAGGTGTTTCCATCTCCACCTCAGCATTATAAGGCTCCCCAACATGGAGTTAAGATGTGGGTTAATTTTCAGGCCGATGGCAAGATCAGAGAATGAAGCATCAGAAACACTCTATATGTGTAGTACATGGGATACCCCACATACCTCATAAAATCATGAACCAAATTAAATCATATCAGTACAGTACCTTGTGTTTGCACTTTGGATTCCAGCATGGGCAGAATAAAAAAAAGTGCAATGTTTAATCTTCTTTTACTTGTTACTTAATTTTGCATGCAAATGTACAATGCAATACAGCAAATATTAAATATATATACTAAACCTCATGAATTCAAACCCCCATTTATTTTATCAATTGCTTAAGCTCATTTGATCATAAGGGACAGGGAGACCAAACGGCTATAAAAGAGCTCCATTTTCTATCAACTGAACCAAATCCTCCTTTGATCTGTTAATCCCAAGTTTATAAGGTTAGGAGATAAGCAAGCGTAACTAAATTCCTTTTTCTTTTTGTCCACCTAATAGTCTATGAAGCAAAGCAAACATAATAAGCTTCTTTGCTGCTTTTCAGCCTCCTCTTGCTGAATAATTCAGAAAGTGCATTACAGGTTTTATGAGTACAACTGTACACACAAGCAATGTTCCATGATTTTTTTGCATGCCTCAAATTTGCATATATTATATTTTTATTTTGCATTTCTGACACAGAAGCTGACTGCCTACTCGTTCTTGGCTTTTTATTAGGTCTTTGATGCTTGCTGGAGGAGAAGGCCTCTTTTGTCTCTGATAGCCTTAAGGCAGATCTAGGTTAGCAAGAAAGCCAGAGGTTTCAGGCTTGTTAAATGTCACAGTAATGGCTGTCTTTACGCATTGAAATACCAGCCTTCTTCTTTATAGGAAAATGAATCACATTACCACCAAGGGAAGGAAAGCCTTTGTTGGAGGAGACTGCTAGTCTGCTGCTTAAGAAGGGGATTTAATTTTCCCCTCCAGGCTTTTTGGCCAGCCCACTACAGTTGCCCTTGTGGAACTCTGATATCATAGCATGCGAAGGATAGCAAACAAGAAAGAGCAATTAGCCATTAATCATACTCATTTTGCATTGGATGGACAGGCTATTTAAAATATTGTGTGTATTCAGTACATGAGCAAGAAAGCAAGAATAGCCTGTATGGACAAAGCATGAATGCATAGAATTTTGTTCTTGCATTTTGGAAAAGCATTTTTTTGTTTAATTCTTATTTGGTGTCACTGGGCTGGTGTTATGCATAATACTTGCTATTAAACCCTTCTCATAAGTTTTATTGCATAGAGAATTCAATTTAGGATTTATATTGCCTACAAAGTGCTTGTTTTTCATTTCTCATAAGAGTGGGTCAATTTCTTTAAATAAAAATGTAAGAACTGCATATTACTTCTGCAAACAGAAAAACTTGATTGAAATAATTGATTATAATGTTGTTTTATATTCGTAGTTTCATCTGTTTCATAAAGAATGGTTGTAATTACTACGTTGCATATATAATTGAATGTTTATCTATATAAAGATTTACTTAAACTTTATTTAATTATATTATAATATAGGGAATTATATTTTATTGAACTAAATTAAAGTGTATATGTATTTCTTATTATGTCAAGTACTATTTTGATTTAAAGAAGGCTTTTATTTAGTAAATAACGGCAGTGCCATCTGTGCTGGAGATGTGTTAGAAAAAGTAAGTTTGTCAAGATCTTTTGCATTCAAGACCAATTTACTAAAAAAAGGAAAATACTATCAGTAAGCTGTGAATTGACCTGATTGCTTCTAGCTCCCAGATCCTTTTGGACTAGTAGATCTCATACTTCTATTCAAAACTGGTATTTTTATGCTAAATGAAAGTAAGCTGGTTATTCTGCTTTTTCAGTCATATGCTTTTGGATGAACTTGACATTGAAGTGCAGTAGTTCCTTTATCTGAAAATAAAAAGAAATAAAGCATCTATTGTTTAATCTAGCAGAACAGCTTCACTTGAATGCTGACCCAGGTACTTTGATCCAAACAATATCCTTTACTTTCTGAGCTTCAGAAACAATGTTTTACTTTTTGGACTTGATGTGTGACCTTACCTGGTAGAGCTGAAAGAAGTGGTTATAAGAAACAAGAAATGTCAGTGCTTACATGTCCTACATCCTTATCAGTGTGCATGCTGCTGGTTTCCAGAAAGTGTCCAGAGCCTCTCTGTTCTTTGGTTACTGAGAAAAATGTTGTCTTCTCTTGTTTGCACCTGTACCTGGAAAGATACCTCTGTGTGACTTTTGTGTAGGCACTTTCCTGGTGAGGAAAGCGAGACACCACAGGAGTATTTTCAATTATTAATGACACTGTTCCTTGACCTTTGCTAATTCACATAAGAGGCATGCAATATCTGCCTTAATTATTATAGAATTGACAGTCATATGGCTCAGATTTTTGAGATTCAGAGAATTAGTTCCTAGCTCTCCTATGGTGCTCTTGGGTGATCTTTGGTAAGTCAATGTATTTGTTCCCTAATTTTAAAGAAAAGGTTAATGACTTAATCTCCATGGCTTGGCATTATGCTTTTCTACCTGTCTGTAATGTTATACAAAATTAACATCTATCTATCTTTCTCCCTTTGCTTCACTATTTTTTAAAATATTTTTTTTTTCAATTCTACATGAGGACAGATTTCTTGAGTTTTCCTCAATATACTATTAGTGTATATTGTAAATAAAGTCAGTAAAGGCTTTAATTCTTAGATTCTGCAGAATTTGCTACTGTTATTTTGATTTGATACCACAAAGTAGTGTAAATTGTGATGCAGATTATGTTGGAAAACATAAGTAGTTTTACAAGAAAGCTTTGTAAGACAAATATCTGTTGCTGTTTCAATACATGAATTTTAGTTTTTATTTACTTTCATTTCAAACTTAGGCAACAACTATCTGTCAGGGAACTGATATAATAAAACCTAATAATAATGTAAAAGCATATTGTTAATTATTTTCCAATAAGAAGAGAAAGTTTTCACTGAATTTTAGTCATTTGTGTGACAGTGTACAACCCTTCACCTACTACTCTGAAAAATTGCTCACCTGTAGCAATTGCTTGTAATTGAAGAAGAAGGCTGCTGAGTAGCTGTCACATTATTAAATTTGAGTAATGAAAAAGATGTAATCCAAAATATTTGGTTTTTGAAGTAGAGAATAAAATACACGTAGTTGCTGTGAAACGCTGTAGGGTGCATCAGGTTTTGGGCTTGCTATTTTTGACCATGTATTTTTTAATCATGTATCTCTACATTTTCATATTGAAGAATGAGGAGTGATATTAAAAACAGCATTCATATGGTTGTTACTTGTCATATAATAGAAAATATCTGGTTAAAACCAGCTTCAAATCTTGTATGGATCAAAAAAGCAGAAAATCTGATATCTACAATATGTCCCACATACAGAGAGACATACATGTCTCTCTAAATATCAGATGACCTATTTTTGGCATCCTTAGTTCTGTAGTTTAGATTACAGTCTTGGGATACTCTTATGCAGTTGGATTGTTGTGCTTAAACCTAAGGATGCCAACAAAAGACTTTAAAAAGGAAAAGGCTTTGCAAATGCTGTGCATGGTGTATATAGTATTTTCATATTTATAATATTTTCATGTTTCTTATTTATAATGTTTTCAAATTTAAGGCTAAAATTCATATTCATGCCTAGAAAAATTGAATTTGGGGCTTTCAACACTGTGAGTTTTGGGTTTCTTTAATGGGCAACCCCACACATTTTCTCTCTACCTTTTTCATCTTTTGCACAACTTGACTGATAAATGTGCATGAACCTTGGCTCTAGCGAATGTCTCTCCTTATCTTCCTAGAGAGCTCCCAGACCCTCCCTTCTACATTTATCATCTTTACAGCCATATGAGGTATGATGAGTTGTCTCTCTTGTAGGGAATGAAGACATAGTGAGACCTGAGTGCCAAAGGCACTCAGGAAATCTGTGAGAGAATGGTGAAAGCACTTCCAAGACATCCTGCCTTGCCTACAAGAATGTCTTCCCTTGACTTTGTAAGAGGATTTTCTACTCTTTCTAAATCAAGTGGTGAGGATCAAATGGACATTCCAGTGTATTCTTCTATGAAGAGTTAACTTCAAGCTCAGCTTTGCCTAATTCAGAAACTAGAAAAGATCCATCTTTGTCTCACAGGAGTTCCCTGCTGTGGAGGAAGCATTAGGGGTTCAGTGTATTAGTGCAATGTTTGCTACCAGTATTGAGGTGAAGAGGGGAGCAGGGGAAGGTGTTTTCACTCTTCTTGCTAAAATGCTACAGGTAGAAGTAAGGTAAGAAATCATCTCTGTGTCAGAATAGGCAACCCCAGAAAAATCTCTGATGAAATGAGCCAGGACTGTGAGGTATAAATACTCATCCAAGCCCTTTCAGTGTACTCCCCCTTGCATATGAGCTGTTCAGATATGAGAGGGGTATGCTGAAAAGAGAGTTGTCCTTCAGCAGAACTGAAAGATGTATTCCAACAGGAACATAACCCCTTTGTGTGCCTCCCTCCCCCTCTATGTTCTTCTGCAATATGCAAATCTTTTTTCCCCCCTCTTTTCTTGCACAGCTTGATACGTGATTGGTTCTCTCTTTCAACGCAAATGAGTGTAGATAGATTTTTCTATTTATATTGGATATCTATGCCTTGGTTCTCAAACATAGAGGGAAAACAATATAGTTCTGCCTGTAGGAGGTTGAATTTGTAAATATATATTAGTTTGGAAATACAATGAGAGATAATAAAATATTCAAAAAGCAGCCTGCTCTTGTGGGATATTATTCTGCACAGCCAGGGAGCAGATTAATGACACTACACAGAAAAAAAATAAGATACGCACAATAAAATATGGATTGGAGCAGCAATGTGAAAACTAAAATTCCAGTCCTGGCAGCCTGTGAAACGTGTGTTTTTACAAAGTTTATCAGCTTTAAATAGCAACACTGAAAAGAAGTCATTATTTAATTGGGAGACATGGAATTTTCTATCTCAGGCAGCTAACCAACCACCAGTAACAAAAATTGTGCCCTATTGTAGATGTGAGTGGTATTATTCTCCTGAATAAGAATTAGGATTATTAAGTTCATCTTAGGTGAAGTTTGAAGGTATATTATTTTTCTCAGGAGTGTTCTATGAAACATGCTTTCAAGTGGCTGTACAGGTAGCAAAAAGGTTCTTATATTTGTCTTAATTTCTACTTCATTTCGTACTACTTAACCTATGCTACAATCTTTAGGTACCTTCAGGTAGGAGGAAGTAGAAGTGTCAGAAGTGGTACTAGTTTTGCTGGTTCCCATCCACATGCCTTGGACACAGCACTACTCTGTAGGGAACCCATGGGTTCTGTTTGCCAGCTGGCTACTGACCTCTCCCTCTGCAGCCTTATCCTGGATTCATACAGGACAATTTCCAATGTATTAAAGGTAGGAGTGTGCTGTTGTATTTTAAATACTTGTGCAATTCGGATGAAATTTGTCATAAAACTCCCCTTTTGAAGTCTTCAGCCTGATTTGCATTCTAATGCTACAGGTGCTAAGAGGTGATGTTTCAATAGTATTTTGGAAATGCATGGGTTCTTTGCACAGTTGTAGTAGCACTACTTGTGAAGCTCTCTTGAAATTTCCCATTAGAAAATACTTACCTCTTGCTGACAGCTTCCCCAAAATTCAATAGCTTGGTTTCAAAACTTCCCTTCAAGACACCTACTTTTACCTGACTTTTCCCACCTTAAATTTCGGTAAAAGTAGTTATGCTACTTTGAGAATAAGGGTAGAGAGAGAGATCTTTGCACATAATGAAAAAATCATGATCCTGACACTGAAAAATGGATTTGACTCCAGGAAGCAAAATTTGGTGAGAAGAATAGCGTTGGAGTTTTGTGTCAGTGACATGCTGTTTATTGTGGCTGTGGACAGTCACTGAGCTCTGGTGAGTGTAGATGCCTTTGGTGAAACCTGCTCTTTTTGCACAGCCAGGCAGAGGCTTCCAGTTAGTATCATCTGGATCTGCACTCCCTTGGCAATGGAAGTTCTGGAATGCTGAGGCCAGGCTGTGTCTGAACATCTGAACCTGGGCATCAGGTGGAAGGGAGGCTGTTTTGGTTTTTTTTTCTTTTTGTGCTCTAATAACACATCTGTTTGGCCCAGGCTGGGCAGGGGGAGGAAGCATCACAGGGCAAGAGTAATAGAATGGGATGCAGATGGGAGAGGTACAAAAGGAGAGAAAAATGATGTTCGTATTCTGAAGGTGTTTGAATTATGGTTGCACACACAAACCTGTGTTTGATCATCCCCACTGTAAGAGGGGTAGACTTTTCAGCTCTTTAATGCCAGATTTCTTAATGCTCATTCTCTGTGTATTTATAAGTGTGTCTGTATGGATATACATAGATACACACAGAAATATACATAAGCACACAAACATAATTAATTTGATTTAATAGGAGGGAGTGTTATATGCAGTGTTAGAAGTAGGTAGTAAGTTTTAATAAACTTTTTTCTTTTTCTCATGAATTTGGGCCGGCAGCTGTCTTTAACATTTTAATCATGATACATTTCAGTTTAGTTCACAAGTTTCAAGGCATATGTAGATTTTGAAACCATGTATTGTTACTTTTTAACATTTTTTAAAGTGTTTTATTTGGGAAAAACTTTTCAATTATGAATAATTTTAGTCTCATTTTATCGTAGTCTTCTGAGTCTCCCAAAATTGTAACATATTTCAAAGCATAAACCCGAGCATTTTTTTTACAATCCTTTTGAAATTGTTTCTTCTGTTCTCTTAGTGACTTGCCTTCCTCTTCCTTCTTCTGAATACATTTCCTCTGTGCTGCTGTATCAAAGAATTCTTTTTCTTTTCGCTGATTGTTTATATATTTGAAGATATTGAAAGAGGAAGTAAGAACACTGTACCTATAATTAAAGGCCTTTCCATGGACTTCAGTTTTTGAACTTCAGTTCTACTTATGAGTAGCTGTAAGGTGTTTCCTCCTGCCAAGTAATGCTCATAGATCAAAATGAGATTGGCTTGATTATTATTATTAAGTATGTATGGTTTTAAAACTTGGATTGTCTGGTGCATGGTTTCTGGGTAATCTTGAGGACTTTAAAATATATATACCCTTTCTTTAAACTGTGATACAAGTATAATCGTTTATTTAAGACTTCACTGCAAACAGCAGCTTAATCAGACAGTGCTAAATCTTCTAGAGACAGTCAAAAATGCTCTGTAGCATCAGGATGGGATTCTTGTAAGTGTCAATAGGCATCACATGCCTAAGTCCAATGAACAAGCATCTTTTAAGGTGTCTGATGATGGAGTGACCCAGATCATTGGTGACTTTCACAGAACTTGAGTGAAGAATAAATTCATGAACAGAAGAACAATTTACTAAGGGGAGTTGAAATGGAAACTAAACAGATGTTGGCAGAGTAATAAAACATCCCATGAGCTGTGTAACTCTATACAGAGTTACACAGATCTATTGCTGATATAAACTATTTTATCTTTATAGTAGTCTGTTTTAAATGAATGGAGCTGTGCTGTCTTATATTAACTGAGGATCTGAACCAATTGTTTTATTTTCAGTTTATTTTTTGTCAGTGTCATGCTTGTTGTGATGTTCTGTGTAGATTTGGAAAAGACAGATGTTTGTGGAAAGCAATCTAGGACATTATAATAACTAAATTAAATAACCTTTATTGTTTCTTTATTGTATTTCTACAACATAGATATATATAATAATAAAAAAGGAGTGCTGGTGTAATGTAATGGTAAATTCTGATAAGCATCTTTATAAAATGTTGGCAATTGCTTGTATCTGTAGCTACAAGAAGTATCTGGAAACTTCTATATGAAAAGATTTTCCATACTTGTGAACTAAATATCCATGTCCTCCCGTGGACAAAATCTCCCACTAGCATAAGCTGATGTATCTCATTTTACCTCACCTGATGTTATGAAGATAAGTGTTTAAAAAATACCTTTCTGTCAATATTAGGAATCTTCCTGACATCTGCAGGAGTTTAATAGTAAGTCCTGATCATCTGCTTTTGCTTACACCTATACAGAGAACCACAGAATAACCTGAGTTGGAAGGGACCCCCCAAGGATCATTGAAGTCCAACCATCTTGTACTTACAGAAGCAGTTGTGCAAACTCATTATAGTTTGTAATAGTGCAAGGAGAAAAATTAGTAGCAAAGCTGTTTGCTTGATGTGTAAAAAGAGTCCTGTTAGCACATTTCTGGCTAAAATGAGTTCTTAGAGTTAAAGTGGTTAGAGTACCTGAGTTCCTTGCAATCTCTGTGGCAGGACAGCTTTTTATTTCTTTTATCAAGGTTTCATTTTTATACACCTATGCTATTACTTTCAGACCAGAACACCAGAACTAACTCTTCTTCCAGCCAACTGAAATTACATTCAGTAGTGAAACTATTTCCTCTTTGTTGACAGCAACATCGCAACCCAGAGATTATAATAGCAAATATATTTCTGTATTAAAAACAAATCCCTGTTTTACTGGGGAAAACTGCTAGTTGTTTCGTGAGTAATTTCACAGACATCAAGTTGTCACACAAACCTGCTGCTACTTCTGTGACAATTATGGTAGAATAAATAAAGGGGGAAAACTGAGGATTTCAAGGGAAAGAACTTTCTTGGGAAATGGATCACAGAATCACAGAATATTCTGAGTTGGAAGGGACCCCCAAGGATCATTGAGTCCAATTCTTAGCTTTGCACAGGATCATCTCCAAGATCTGCATGTTTAGAGCAGATTTTCTAACAGATTAGCAGAGTTCAGTCTGCAAGTAGCTTAAAAATTTAAATGGAGAAAAGTGAGTAATTGGTTTCAGTTTGAAAGAAGATGTTTACCTCTTCTGCAGCTATATAAAAAACTCCAAACTGGCACTGATAAATTGATTTAGTATTGTTTAGAAGATGGTAGGAAATGCTTCTGAAAAAGGCTGAGTAATTATATATTAATTCTGTGAAACTGCTGAACTGTTTGCAGAGCTGAAGGTCAATGCTGTAACTAGTTTGCTTTTTGTGGTTAAAGTGGCTTACAGGAATGAATGTTTTCACGATTCAAACAACAGCAAATGCTAATCAGCTGAGCAAAATTATTCCATGGAGCAATCTCTTCAGGAAAAAAAAGAGACTAAACTTGGTAGTTAATGAAAAATAAGCTTCAGTTAGTACAATGGTGGTGTAATGATGATAATAGTAGTAATAATTTGGAGATAAAATCAGCAAGAGAAGCAGAATTCTGAATTTTATTAACAATGTATTGTATAGTTTTTAACCAAGTAGACAAGACTATTTCTATGTACAATATTCAAGACTTAACTGACCTAAATTTTTACTATGAGTAACTCTTCAGAGACTTTTCTCTGACTTGAAAAGTTGTGTGGATTTATCCAGGTAACTTTGCCAATCTGTTGTACAGGTACTAAAACACAGGGTTTTGCATTTACGGGTTGGTGTTTGAGATGCTTCTATGTTATTTGTTTCCACCTGTTTCTTTATTTTGAACTCTCAGGTTTTTTTTTTTTGTTTTTTTTTTTTGTTTGTTTTGGTTTTTTGTTTTGGTTTTTTGTTTTGTTTTCTTTTTTTTTTGGTAATATACTAACAGTGAGCTGTGCTAGAGAGAACAGCTTGTTGGAAATAAATAGAACAGTTCGACCACTTTCAGATTGAAAGATGAGAATCTCGATTCCATAGCACATGAGACAGGCCAAAATGGAAACCCTGCTGGGCAACATATGCATTTTTATGGCTTATTGTTGACCCCCTTTATTCTATACACAAATGGATAGAAGAAGAAGAAGATAGGATTAAAAGATTAGTTTTGTCAGTTCCTTTTGGTTCCACTATTTTACTGCTGTTTTATTAAATCAGGCTACTGACCAAATGTCTAGTTTCCCCTTCCTATGAAGGGTGTTTCTTCATGCCTACAATTGATTTTCACACTTTAATCGAAGACTATTCAAAGCTTTCAGTAGAAAACTCAGGTATATTTCACGGACTTAAAAAAAAATAGAGTAAAATGAAAAACTTTTACATTCAGGTGATACAACACAACTGATTTGTTTAATATACATGTTTCTACATTAGAAAACCTTTTTCCCCACTGGTGTTTTGGGAGAACACTGTCAGAAGTGATCTCTCCCTTCTTTGCCTGTGTCACAGTTGCAGGAGTTGTTGCTTGTCTGTTGACACTTTGCTGTCATGGCACATTTGGAGGTAGAATCATAGAATATCCTGAGTTGGAAGAGACTCAAGAGGATCATGGAATCCAACTCATACTAATTACATATTTAAATAAGCCTATCTGTAGCATGATATAGCAAAGCCAAACTAATGACAAAGCATAAAATAATTCAAGTTAAGCAGGCACAGTCTGTCAGCTGAGCTTGCTCGCCCATCTCCAGTAATGGAAGCTCCCAGTGTCATGGATATTGTGGAACATCCTGCAAATATGTCCTGAAATACCTTTTGCAATGTGTGTAAGAAGTCCTTCACTTATAATGAGTGGATAACAATAATCCCTGCAGCACTGTGTGTGTGTTTTACCACCAGGTTTCAGCCATAGCAACACCGACACAACATAACGTAATGGAAGACCTTGAATATATATATATGCAGGAATGGGGAGTGGGGGTGGGGGGTGTGTGTGGATGCAGATGGTAAACAGAAAGCTTACTTTGGAAATTATGAGATTGCTAAAAAAGTGTCCCATTTCAATTTCAATATTTTAGAAGTTTACTAACTCACATCATCTATTGTAAGGCTTTGATCTTGTAAGTACTGGCACTGTGCACAGCAGGAGCATTTGATTTAGGGTAAGTGCATACGGTGACTGCCACAAAACTCAAGTGAAATTAAACAAGCAGCTGAGGGCTTTGTGTTATTAGAATTCTTGAGCTTCTACCTCTCTTTCTCAGCAATATTAGGTAGGAAATGAATATGGAGTGTGAACAAGGAAAGGGCTAAATAATTATGTAAGCTCAGCCTTGCTGACAAAGGAGATACCTGCTTATGTACTCTCTGTTTGCAGTGTAGCCACCCCACAGTCCTTTCCTAAACGATGCAGTGCATTTCTTACCTTATCTGCTTTTCTCATCACCTTTAACGTAACTGCACATCCCACTGTCTATTCCTGCATGGTATAAGAGTGATTTCTAGCTTGTAATTTTCAACTACCTCCCTCCTCCCTTTCTGAACATTTGGCTTTCTTGGTTATACCACTTACTGTGCCCCAGCATTTACAAAAGCAAAGCAATTAATTCAAAGACCTAAGCACATGCTATACACTAGAAAAGCTGCTATTATTTGCAATCACTTCATTTGCTGAAACTAGAAATTCAAATCTCTACAAAACTCTACTGCAAATAGTATTCACAGACCTTTATGCTGAGCTTATGCTGTCATTTTAAATGATATATCTGCATTCAGTGGACAAACTACCTCTTTTGTGAATTCAGCAGCAGTACTTTGTCATCCTAAAGAAAATTACTCAAAGAACTACAGTATGATAGTCATTTATCAGCTGTGCTACTGTATAGGATTGTGGATTGTCTTCTATCTTCTTACCACAGAAGTGTCTACTTTGCTTTCTCATTATTTTATCCCTTTGCTTATAGGCATGGTAGGAAATTAGGATTTTTACTTATAGCTGGTGATGATTGTTATTTTTATTCACAAAAGGCAAGGACTGGGAAGTTATTAAACTTATTCTCTTGAGTGAAAAAGATAATCATCACTTCATCATTTTTCGTGACTAAGATTCTCCATTTGCTTCACAGAATTACTGTAAAGGAGGACTGTGTTTTGAGGCTTAAATTAGCATGACAATTAAGGAGATTCAGATCAATGGCTGGTGATATAGATATGATATGTTTAGTACTATTTTATTTTCATGGAAATGAGTTATTTTTCTGTATAGTGCTCACATATAAGATAAACGTAATTCCTTACTGACATATGAATAGCTGTTCATTACTATAGTGTTCTAAGGAAAATACTTTGTCTCTTTGCAGTACCATGTGGCTGGAGTTTTAGGATTCAAAATTACAGCTCTTGAATAGCTTGTACTAAATGAGCTTTTTCAGCTGTTATTTGCAGTATTGAGGATAATCTTGTAGAATGAATGGAAGTACCACTGTGCCATAGTTATCATTAGCTAATGCTTTTCATATATTAACATTTACATAAAAAAAATTACATAAACATCTTTGGCTTAGTCACTCCATTAACTAACTTGATTCTAGTTGTCATTCTGTGTAGTTTGGCTTTCACTCAATCCTGTTTACAAAAATGAAAATGGAGGGTAATTTGAATGCCAATCTGGTTTAGCAGGTCACATGAAGTACCTGCTAAAGTATCACTGCCAATGTTATTTAAATCATGAGTAACCTTGTACCTCAGATCCTCCCAAAGGCGCAGTGCATTTGACCATAAGTTGCTTGAAATTTTAAACTACCTTCTTAATGATTTATATTCTCAAAATTGGTAACTGCCAGCAAAACACGTACAATAAAAAGCATCCCCTCACAACCTTTACCTGTTCAGAAATCCTTCCCAGGTTATGCAATATCTTTATTTTGTTAAACTTTAGAGTAAAATGCTTTTATTTTTGTTTTTCTCTCATTTATATTTCTTGTAGATTATTAAATTTTTCAGTGTTAAAGTACTATTGCTTCTCTTCCTGTGTTCTTTTCACACATTTTTGAACTCTCCAGTGCATCACCTGATATGGGCAAGTTTGTTTTCCTTTGCTTACCATCTTTTAAGGCTTTCTTTTACTCTGGCACAACAAAAAAATTGTGCCAGGAAAAAGTAATACCATGTTGGAAATGAAATCACCATTCAAATAGAAATTCAGAGGGAGAATAAGTCAAGTTGTGGCACTTTACTGCAAGCTAAAGAGATCTACATGCAGGTATTTACAAATTTAGGGTCCAGATAATCAAGGTCATTCAAATAAACCAGGGGGATTACTCCTGTGATTAAATCCTTATCAACATGGATGAAGGATCAAAATGAATAAGGCATAACTGGACCACAAAATTGTTATGGTTGAAGTATTTTATGCAATGCGCTCACAACTGATGTTAAAATGAAAAAACAAGTGACCACAAAGACCATTCTCCTGAAAAAGGAAAGGCAGAGGGGTTTTCTGAAGCATCATACAAGTTTAGAGTCGGTTTCTGCTTTGGAGTTCTGGAAAAATAAAACAGTATAGAAATAATGAAGCTGCAGATGCAGCATAGAAGTAACAAGGAGGACAAGTAGTCCCAGACCACATGATTTTATAAGGAATGGATTTGAAATCGTACTTGGTGTGTTTACAAATTTAGGAAATCATGGCAAATTACTTTTTCTCAGGGATGATGAAGAAATATCCCTGATTTCTCTGCCGTCATGAAACTTCCGTCTTGGTAAGATTTTGACTTGACCCATTGCTATAGTATCTGTTGTTTGGATAATGTATTCCAGATGAATGCTCTGAGTTTCTAATGATACTTTGCTTGTGTCAAGCTTTTGCAAATTAAGAGCTTAATTTCTTTTAGGGCAGAAAAAAACCACCCATAAATCTTTATGTAACAATGGTTGGCTCAGAGACCACATCCGTCCTTTGTCACACAAACTACTGGCTAGTCAAAGAATTCTGGTGTTCCAGTGGTCCATGACCATGGTTAAGTGGTATTTACACTTTAAGATGAAAATGATTGGGTAAAGGACCCGAGCAAAACTTCATCTTAGTCTAAACAAGCAATGTGCCCATGGTCTCTGTTCTACTTAGAATCTTTATCTGAGTGTGAGTATCAAACACATGAGGCTTAGTTTCTTCAAGAACTTTTAGAGGCTCATTCAGCAACTTTTCTAGTGTTTTTCCTTGTTTGTTTGCTTTTTTTCTTCTATATAGAAAAGGCAGAAAATAATACTGGTTAGAACTCAATTTCTGAGAACCTTGCTTAGTTGACAAAGTATCGGCACCATTGAGAACCACAGATTTACTTTTTTTCCCCTGTACTGGTATGAAATTTAAGAATACTGAATGCCTGCACTCTGTACATGCAAGTATTATCTAGGTGGGGATGTTCTATCAGATTAGTTTGCTTATGTTTTATCCAGCAGCGTTTGATAGAAAGCATATCGACAGTGCTTTGCTAAGTTTGCTTATGTGCTTTGTACCTGAGGTTTTCAGATGACACCACTGTACACTGTGGAATGTCACTTGTACCTGGAGGGAACTGTGGTCCAGCTTAACAAACTCTTATGATTCCTTCCAACACCTGATAACTCCCTGAAGCAGTTTGTTGGCACGTGGAACCTGCTGAGAGCATGAACAAGATGGTGCACCTGCAGCTGGAGTGAAACAATCAAACTGGTTTACCTTGGCAGCTTTATCTGTCTTTGCAGAGATCCATCTACAAATATAGGAGATTTTATTCCAGTTCTTGGAGTGTCTATAGAGCAACATTTTGAGACTTGACTCACCTGAAAGAATGATAGTGGGGGACTAAGCATCAGAAAACCAGGATGAAGAAGACTGCTTTTCTGTGCTTGCTCTTAGGCCTGGAGGTGCTTTCCCAGTACACTAAAAATGTTGTTGGGGGGTGGGAAGTTTTTTTATTCTTGCAAGACACGGTTGATCAAGCTGAAAGATTAGTCATTATCTAGTCCTGAAAGAGCAGAATGTCACATTTTGTAGGAACTCCAATGTTGTCAGGAGGAAGGAAGATGATTTTGTTCCACTGTTGTTGCACATTGTCACTCTCATAGACTTAACTTATCCTCTTGCTGTTTGAAGTCTTTCAGTGGATGTTTGGACAAGAGACAAGGACTGTTTAATTATACCATAAGTGGTGCAGAATGAAGGCAGAATGTTTATTTAGAAGACTAAAGTGTAAATGGTAGTGGTTTGTGACAAGTCTGAGTGTTTCTCAACAAATGGAGTTCCTCTTTCTCAAGAAGAGTTATGTGCTACATGTGATAGCTTTCACTTTAAGAGAATGTTGTGTGTGGAAACACATTGCAGAGTGGAAAAATTGCTATTGTAATATAATACCTCTAATTACAAAATGCTTCAAATTTCACTGTGACACCGAAATTTAATTTGGGACTTTAAAGATCTACAAACATAGTAGCAACAATTTTAATTGTTACTGATTTCCATTGTTAACAATGGAAACTTCAGTTTTCTCTGGTTTTGAACTATCTGTTTGTATGATGCTGAGCTTATGCCATTCCATTTTCCTTTTAAAAACTGTTAGGAAAAGTAATCCAGATATATTTTTCAAAGCATGTAAATTTCTGTATTTGTTTGGTTTGCTCTTCCTCTCATGCAAATTATATAAATGTGGTTCCAATGATGCTTTAAAATAAAGCAGTTAGTCTAGTGAGGAAAGGTCAGAGACAGCATGTTATGTTGCTTGTTGATTTATAATACTGCGTGGTTTTCAAAAAGACAAAATGATAATTTCAGGCAAACAAGATACCAATGACTAACTCTGCCTGCTCTAAGGCTGATGTAGTTTATGCTTTTCTGCCTGGTTCATTTTGTCTTCATCACGAAATAGTATAAACAGTTCTAGCCAGGGGTATAAACTGTGTAGAGTTTAACTGTTGTGCACAGCAGAGTTTTTGGAGTTCCAAGCCTTAAACAGTAAAGCAGATTTCAATTCCTAAGGGTCGTACCATATTTTTAGTTAGGACTAAAATATAACAGTTGCCTGAGGAAGAAGTTTTAGTCAGAAAAATATTTGGGGTAGGCAAAAGCCTTATTTAAAATTTTACTAGAAAATGAAAATTCTGTGCCAGTTGTCAGAAAACATAACATGCTGAGCCACAGGAAATCTGTCGAAGCGGTGTTACTAGGTGGGCCTCTGAAAGTATTTAATAGAGCTTCTGATACCTGCCAGTCAGAGCATATGACTGGAAATTCTTCTGGCACACAATGCAGCAGGGTGAATTTTTTGCCACTACTCATCTGGGACTCTAAGAGGAAAGGTGAATAAAATGTTCTCTAACCTGTTCTAGTGAAGCTCTAGCAAAGAATAAATCTTTTCTGAGTTTAACTGCACAGCTCTTGTGATCCATACACTTGTCCACCAATGTGGGCAGCCAAGGAGTTCCCTTTGTTTTTTCTTAGCTGTGAGACACCTTCCAGTCCTTCAACAGCCATTGCAAATTCTACTCTAAATGAGCAGCCAGCATTGAAGCTGATGAATGTGGGCTAATGGATGGGGAAAGCTCTGCATTTATAAGAACTTTGCTGACTCTGTCACTGTTCCCTTGTCTAAGCCATACTTGCTTCTACCAGCAGGAAAGTCTAAAAAAGTGATATCTGTTCAGAGAGACACTGCAACTGTTCAGGTAAACGTTGGAGCAGGTGATTTCTTGAGGTTTCTTCCAACCTGGGCTGTTGAGAGGCAGGTGAAGAGCAAGGTTTGTGTGTAGATATTGAGAGACAGGGAGCTATTCTCGCTTGGTGTCCCGTGGAAGGAGGCCTGTTGCACTGGCTAGTGTGCTTATGCTGCTGAATCAGAAGGGTGCCATGCAGTTAATTGATTCTGTGCTTAAGATGATGTTGCTGCTTTCCAGATAAAAGGAAGTTTTATACTATGTGCAGTCTAATTATATTTTAAATAAGGAGTTCTCAGGTTTTAGTTTTTCTGTGACCATTGTAAGGGATGGACATAGAATATTTTATAATGGATGAATAACTGCCTGCTTCAGGAAGCAGGGAAAATAGAAGCCAAATGTAAGCATGAGTAGCAGCATTTATACACATTGTGATTCAAGGGATAGAGTCACGGAACAACTTCAAAGATTCCTGCTACTCGACAGGACATTTGGAACAGACTGAGATGAGAAAAAAGCATTCCCTCTGCATTACAAAACTCTGGCATTCTCTTTCAAACTGCTAATTAGGAAAAATAGGTAGCACCCAGAGATGAAAGCGCTCTATGTGCCAGTCTTAAAAATAAAGACATGATTATGGAGTTCTTGGTATCCAGCATCTGGATATTGGTCCTCCATAATCCTGTTTGTGTATCCGAGACAGAATTTAGAAGAGTAAAAGACTAACTTCTCGAAATCATAGTGCAGAGTGCACTTTTGTTTTTCCCAAATCTGAATTGCTCTCTATTTAAAAAATTGATTTCCCCAAGCATTTTTGTGGGATGTTCTACCTTAGTACTCATAAAAGTAGACTTCTTTTACAGTCAAATGACTTGCAGGTCAAAGTATCATAATATGTTTGATTGCAAGTGTTCTTTAAGTATACTTATTAAACTTTAAACACGTCAACTCTTACTAAACTGAAACAGAGAAAGGCATGAGTTTAGTAGGTACAAAGATTTCCACAGTCCTAAAATGAAGCTTGACCAAAAATTAAGTGCAGAACAATGACACCTATTTTGATTTTATTATATTTTGAAAATAGATGTGTTGCAAAAATACCCTGCAAGGGTAGTGATCCTTAAAATTTGAGCACCCTGTCCTGATTTCCAAGACATTTCTCTGTGGCTTGTGAAGGATAGCTGAACCATACCAGATCGCTGTTGGACTGTTTGACTTAGGAAAGAATAACATGGCTACATGTGTGGAAAAAGTGCCTTCTGATGACCTGTAATAGCCACAAGAATTTGTTGGCATGTGGAAATGTAATTAGGAACATGTGGATCCCAAGAGTGCAGGAGAGTTTGTGGCACAGGGGCTAAGCCCAGAAGCATAATGTGCTGAAGTTGTGAGTAGAACGACCGGTGACTATGGTGTTAATTGTAGGTGTTGGTAGCATATAAAAGTATGCCTGCCACATTGCTGCTTTTTATGGTTGTTGCAGAAAAAAATGTACTGGGATGAAAGTATGCAATGAAAGTTGTGGCCAGAGTGAATTTAGACTTTGATAACTTCTAGTATCTAAGTATCTAGTATCTAAGTTCATAAATTCTGTTTGAGCTGTACATATCTTTGCATGTGGCTGCAAACTCCAGTTTGATAGTAAGCCTGAGATTCTGTCCTTGTGTTTTCATTTTGGACTGAAATATTTAATGCAGTGCTGAGGCCTTTTGGAAAAGTGCAAGGGAAAACAAGTCAAAAAGCAGTTTACTGAGACCTAGTTGAGCTCTGCATGTGCAACCCAGAGGTAATGGGATCTAATGCAGATGTTACTGCTGGACCAGGTGACAGGAGTTCTCCCAAAGATGTGTGGAGTCAGCTTGATAATATAAGGATCAGATCAAGCAGCTGCAAAAGGACTGCTTTTTTGCTGGGAGGTTCTAGAATACCAGTCTGGCAAAGTGAATGTAGTGTGGGATGAGATCCCACAATAGAGAAAGCAGGAGACCACTTTTTTTCCCCACAAAATTTGTACTCGATGGGGGCTCACACCTGAGCAGCAGCAGCTTTGTCAGAAACACTGACATACAGCTGGTGAATTACTGAATATTTTGATTGCACTGCATTTGCTTTCCTTTTCCAGGACCCCTGCCCTGTCCACTCATCACAGTGTGTATCAATCAGCCACTATATATCGTATTAATACATGATTATTTGTATCAGCAAGTTGTTTCTGCATCTGTGGGGTGAGTGAATAGTGCAATATGATGTATTCTAAAGTGTTTCCTTGTAATTTAATCACTGTGCATGAAAGGAATAAGGAAGCCACCTTTTAATAAAAATTTCTATTACAAAATTTATTGGGCCCATCAAAGCTACTAACCAAGGCAGATTTTTATGGAGATGATCTCTTTTAATTCCCTGCTCAGCAAAGTCTCAAGTGAACTACCCATATAGGAAATGAGCTGCTTAGAAGATGTTTTGCTCCAGACATTTTGTTACAGGCAGATGAATGGAAGCCTGCATCAAAGAGCTTCTTTTTTTTTTCATGGTTCAGTGTTCAGGTGGAATATGAGTGCAACCAAAGCAAATGCTGACAGCCTTACATTCATCTCAGGAACCTTTCCTCCCTTCCCTTGAGAGAAAGTGAGCTAAGAAAAAGGAATCTATAGAGTTGCATCTAAAATTCCCTAATTATATCACATGATATTTCTGTGGGGAATTAAAAAGTGTAAGGCTGAAATGAGGTAGATTTTTTTTGTTCTCTTTTTGTTGCTTGTATATGACTGTGTCTGTCTGAAGGTGACTGCAAGACAATATGAACACATAATTTTGTAGAGAAGAATTATTTTTAAACTACAATAACACTTTCAGGGGTCAATATTTCAAAGTTTGAATTATGTTATAATAGTGGAGACATATTTGTTTTATTTTTTAATTGGGCACATCAATTAGATATCTGCACTGACATCTCTTGGCAGCTTAAGTTAGGTGAAGACTTAGTTAAACACTGACTTCATGCCTGCTCAGCTTTGTACATGGATATTGCTGTATGTGATTCTGCTGATTGAAAGCTGCATGATCTAAGTTCATCTAAGACTTGCTATAGTAATACATTAACTTTCTAGTGCATCTACATTTGTGAATAGTGAGATGGTGAGCCCCTTAAAAAACTCCCCAAACCCGGATTTCACACTGACAAGTGAGGTTGTGACTGGGTAGCTGTAGGACATGCAGTGCTAATTGGAGAGATTTTGCAGGTGACTGAGCAGTGTAAGTGGCATATACTTGTGTGATACTTCAGAAAAAGAAAATATATGAAGGTGGTGCCCTTCATTAGTTGTTTCTCTTAAACCACATTTTCCTGCAGATACATTGCTAAATATTCTGCCATATATTGTTGACCTAAAATTCTTACCAACATTCACATAAACTTAGAATGCTAATAAACTGTTTTTCCAAAGCAGCCTGCTTAGAGAAAGTTGTGATCACTCTTGCAGCACTATCTCATACAGTTGCTGTGATGTGGTTCTTTTGAGGTAGTAATTCTTGATCTGACATCAAAACTATGATAGCACAAACTGCAATTTATGAGGAAGCAGAGCTGCAAATGTACCTGTTAATGTGGTATGTCATTTAATGGAGGTATGGAGTAGGAATTGGCTCATCTGTATAGACCAGACACCTGGCTGTGTTTTCACCACAGACATATGTTGTTGTGTCTTTCACTAGAAGACAGATTTTGGTGAAGAACTCCATCCAGTACCAGACCTCTTCTTCCTTGTCTGACCTTTCCTGGGTCTGCCCTGGTCTGATTTCAAGCAATGGGCCTTTTATTACTCTGAGAAACAATACCTTTCATGAGATAGAAACACAGTGAATTAGATATGGGTATAAGAGAGATTGCAAGGCAGGGAGAACAGAAGCAGACAATGTTACCGCTCATGCAAGTGGATCTTTTTAGGGGTGGACAAGTACAACCAGCATGGAAATTCTGAATGGTGGAAGGCAGTGAGACAAGAGGACATAACCTGCTGGCAAGAGTAGGGTATGGTTTTGTGTAACAGATTAAGAACATTAGTAGCAAAGTAATGATTAAATGTAATGCCTTTGATGCTTTCTGGAATGCACCTGTTTGTTTCTTTGTTTATAACTCTGGCCTTGTGTAGTTAATCCTACAGTCTGTCATCAGTTTAAAACTCTTGAACAGTTCTGTCTAGAGAAGGGTGGTATAATTGGGTTGATGGTCAATTTATACAAATAATACAAACCTCTACAGCTGAGTGGTCGTTACTGTGTGATGTTTCCCAATGAACATTGAAGAGAAAATTGTAACTGCATGTAACATTCCCTTGGATCTCAAAGGACTAGAAGGCTAAATCACAGCTTTATGCTTACAAGTAAAACCCATCCCTATTGTCTTTTAGTTATGAAATCAAGAATTTGTGGTGGTGGAGTGGGATGTTTCTATATAAGGAGAGTAAGTTCTTGGTTGAGACTCTGTTTCTATTTTACAGCATGGATCAATGCATTACTATACCCCTTTAGAATGCTAGTTGTTCAATCAAGTCCATCAGTCCAAGCCATTTTATATGGGAATTACATTTATAATTTCTTGTATTGATTAAAAAAAAAAATTCTCCCTTACTTGAGTCCTCAAATAAAGAACTTTAATTTAAATGAGTTGTTGCCAGCCTAGGATCTGGCCTTTATCCTCATTCCTTAACATTAGCCTGAAGGTTTAATTCAAGTTGTATTTAGTGGAATACTTTTGTAGTCCTTCATTTACATGTATGCCAACAAGCTTAAATGCACTGCAACCTTGGAAGACTTTCAAAGGAAGTAATAATTCCTCTGAAATAGGTCTTTTGAAAGCTTTATCTTGTTCTTTCTCTTTTTGTTAATCTTGGAGCCCCTTAGCATGTCAAAGCAATTTTTCTAATGTCACATCTTCTAGACATTAGCATGAAAGAGCTTTAAAAGATGATTTGAGAAAGAATAAATGTTGAATGAGCATTTATTATAGAGCCGTTTATGCTACATTTGCATTTTGACTGTATTTTTGACGTGAAATGTTTGAAAAGCAGGCTAATTCAAAAGTCAATAGTCTCTAAACAATGTATACTACAAGTCTGTTTACCCTGAACTGTTTCCTTTGTGCATTAATTTACAAAAATAAGATTTCATTAGGCTTAAGCTGATTTGTTTATAGGGATGAGATTAAACTAGTCTCATTAGTCTTAACATTGAAATGGTATTCCCTTTAGAAATTTGGTAGTGATCAAAAGTTCTGTTCAAGTTATAATGAAGGGAATAGGAAAAAAACTCATCAGTCAATTGATATTGATCTTTTTTTGAGCTTTGATTCCTTCCAATTCAATGGTTACAGAAAATAAGTACTGAGAATACCCAGGTCTGGAATAAGAAGAATAATGTTTATTTATTAGAGTACGACAAAGGAGTTTAAACAATTTTTAAAATTTATTTTCAAAACATGGCAGTCTGAAATTTTCTATATATGCAGTAGTTAACACAGTGAAGTTCTGCATAATTTGGATTTTTTTTTTTACCTTTGTGTGTGGAGAGTGGCCAAATAGCATTTGGAATATTGACACCAGTAGTTGTATGCTACCAGGGTAAGACATCATGTGTCATCCACGTGGGTATGTTATTCAAGACATTCTGGAGAAAGTGCATAAAAGAAATTTGGTTTTCAGGCATTGCAATACTCTGTATAAGTAATTTTTAAAAGTCCAAGCTATTGTGGGGTTTCTGTACTTTGCAGACAGTTTGCTAATTACCAAAATTTAAAGCAAAGTAAGAAAAAAAAGAGTCTCTTCCTTCTATTTTTACATTTCTAGTGAAATCTCAACTTTAGGAGAAGGACTGAAGTATTAACAAAGAGGAAAAGAATACATAAGATTGAAATCTGTAATGGTCAGGAAAAAGATAAAAGATAAAAACGGGGAAGGTGTGAGCAGCCAGCAGGGAGTAAAAGAAAGCTAGACAAGCTTTACCTTCAGCCAGCTGTCCTACATGGTAGGCAGGGCTCCTTTTATAGCCCCCCAGATCTGTCATGCAATAAGAACTTGGAGAGCTATTGATCTTTTAACTCCAGAAGACATCTCTGAGGAGATCCAATAGTCATATTAGTTGTCACAAATACTGTCTTCTAAAACTTGTTGTGTACTCACACATATTAACATTAGTTAATAGTATTTTTGAAAATTACTGATTTGGAAGGTTGTGTTGTTGGGGTTTTTTAATGCAAAAGGTTTTATCATAATTATGTAATTATTATTATTTCCTGGATGACATTTGTTTTCTAATTTCTGACATGCTTCTGTCACTGAGTCCTTAGTACAGGAAAGATTCAGATTCTATATTGGTACCATAGGGAAAGATTGGAGGGAGAATTTAACCATTACATAAATCCCATAAGCAACAGTCTGGATTTAAGTAACGCAGAAGCGAACCTAGTTTTCCTCATCTTTGCTATAATTCAACTCTTTTTGCCATCCAGAGAGGAATTACAATTTCCCCAGCATAGAAACCTTAAAATACTGCTAATAACCCATCATTCTGATGTCAAGAAAGCCATAATCATTCTAAGTATGGTTAATGTGCAATTACACAGAGCTGCCCTCCTTAAACAATCCTTTTTAAGTTCTCACAACTTACAGGGGGCAAATCTTGTGGCGCCAAATTGTAGAGATCAAAGAGCCCTGGTAGAAGCAAGGATTCTAAAATGCCAATGCTATCAGAAAAAGGGGAATCCAAAAAAATGAGCAACTTCTCCATGGGTGTTCTTGGAAGTATATTTGTCACTCATCTTGAGGCTCTGTTGAAATATATATTCCCAGAGTAGCAACTCACTGAAGAAGATTCAGTAAACAACTAAATGAAATGTGGTTTTCTGTAAGTATATACATCTTCAGGTACAGAAAAGATGTCTGGACTATTTGATTAGGTGTTTATATGTGTTTACATTTATATGTACATTTACACACACAAGTGTGATATATCACAGATGTGTGTGTTTGTGTTGTATGTTTAAACATACGTATAGAGCTGCCAGCGCTATCTGAGGATCTTACAACTATTATTCTAATACCTGAAGTGAGAATCTAATTGAGAGGGGATGTCAGGGAATGTTTAAATCTGAAACATAACAGACCTTAAATGGACTCCCCTTGACTCTTCAGATGGTATTTGTTGTAAGGGAGTACATAAAGAACAAGTGAAAGATTTACACTCTCAGTGTTATTTTCAGACACACAGAGGCATACATAGAGGGAAAGAAACTATTTGTGAACTTTGTGAATAAGGTAAGTGTTCTCATAAAAGTGGGATTTTTTAAAAGGGAATTGCTGAAAATGGCCTAAGAATAAAACTTTTGAACATGTCTCCTTTTTTTTCCTTGGTATGAACAAAAGCTCTAAACGCTGTAGCCTTTAACCTTTCCAGGTCTTTCTATTCATTTTCTGAAGAGATTTACATGAGAGATGTTCTTTTTTGTTTGAGCTGTTTGATATAGGTGATGATCATGTAAGTGCAAGGGCCTATCTTTCTCAGGATCTTAGACCCTAGCACTGAGCTAAAAGCTTGCTCTCAGCAGTGGACAGCAGATGAAAATACCTCTGTCCTCCTTCAAATATTATTCCCCTGGAAGTTTTAGCATTTTGGGGCTAATGCTTTACTACTTGGGTGCTTCCAAACCCTAGCCTTGGGATAAAACTGCAAGAGGTTGTACAGTACCCTGGGCAATCCTAGGAGGACATCTATGAGTATGAAGTAGTTGCCTGGGCACTGAACTTCATCAGTCATGATATCTGTAGTAGTCTGTGTCCCTTCTCTCTTTCTATATGTGCGAGTGACTTTAGCCCACGCATTTAGAGATGAGAACAGAAGCATCCTTTAACTGAGAGGCTTCTAGGGAAAGACAAATTCTGAAGTGAACAGTCCTGTTGTCTGAGTGAATTCTTGCCCTGTGCATGCCTTTTGGAAACTCGCTCATTACTAAAGCATAGCAATTCAGGGAGCAAAATGCTTGTAGTTGGGCTTTAACATGAAGTCCCTATCACTTCCATATATTAGAGATTTTATGTTTTCTTTTATGTGAATAAATAATAACATACTAGGCAAATGCTGGCATTTCTGAAGTTGGCTTACAAAAAAAACCCGAAAGAAAAATCCCAAACAAACCAAACTATTCCATTTACTAAATCTAGGACTTAATTTATTGGCCATAATGGATTTGGTTTTTTCAGATTCCAGCTAAATTAGTTTTCTGCCTTGCTGCGTAGTTATCTTGCAGCTTGACCGTTTCTTTCTTTGTCACTCAAGACTTGCTTTCTAAAATTTATTCCATGTTATTTCCTCTTCAGCAGGAGGAATTATTAAACTATCAGAAAGAGCAGTTCAGCAATTTCATCATATTTCACAGTGTGTTGCATAATGACTGCCTTGTATTGTATTCTCTTCTTTCCTCCCTGGCTCTCACTTGATATATCTGTTTTGTTTGTGCTGCTATCTGGGATAGTATCAGCACTGACCACTGATCCAACAACACCTGCTACTATATTTTGTCAAGCTTACTTTGAATACTGTGATAAGAACAAGTAATTTCTGAACCTGCTGGTGACAGGTGAGTAAAAAAGGCCTGTTTTTTCCCCCTTGGTTATGATAATCTGCTCTAATAAAAACCTCTTCTAAATGAATCTTGTTTCAGTAGAAATGTAGGGATTAGAAAGCACAGAGAACCTAATTTTCAGGAAGACAGAAACTGGAGACTGCAACAGCCACCTCTTCTGACAATTGCCTGGTGCTCTCTCCTGAGCAAACCCTGGCCATACAAACAGGGTCAAAGCTCAGTGTTTAGCAGAGCCTTGAATTGCATTCACATATTTAGATATGAGCCACAGTATGACATTTTATAAGCTAATTTCTGCATATTTGGGTCACTTCCACCCTTTTTAATTTATTACTTTTTACTTTTCTATTCTGAATGAGCCCTAGTGTTGGAAGTTGGTTTAATTCAGTTCATCTACACAATAGCTTTATTCTTTAGTAGTGTGCTCTCTCAATCTCTCTTGACCTTCTCGCCATTATTGTTTTCCTCATGTAATCCTGCCTTCCCGATTTTAATTTCATAAGTTCATTTGCTTTCCTTGGAAAGATACCTTTCATTACATATGTTTTTTTCAATAGTCAAATTTACGTTCCCATTCCATAAATAACTTTCTCTCTTTTGTGCAACTGCTTAATCTTGTGTTGTTGTTGTTGTATTATTTCTGATACATTTGTGCAAAGCTTAATACACAAAATATGAATAAATAGCAATAAACACTGACATTCTTTCTCACAAGCATTAAAAGAAATAGAATAAAACAGAATTTCTGCTGCTTTGAGGTGGATACTTTAGTGTTCTGAATGTATCCTTGGAAAAATGTAACAGTGATCATGGTCATGTGAAAGTATTAATTCTACATTTTATATGTTGTATTTTTTGAGTTGTCACTCTTACAGCTTCTTTGCTGAAAAGAAATTCAGCTTTTGGATAATAAAACGACTCTGTGTAGGACATATATTGTTTTATTACAGTGGCCCCTTCTATTTTATTGTAGTAGACTCAGAACAGTGCAAAGTCTAAAAGTTACCTCTGCTAGTTAGCTCTTCTGCAGGCAGAGGTTGGTAGTTGAAACTGTAGTTTGCAGCTTAAACTTCTGACTAGTTGTGTTTTTGGAAAGTGAGGGGAATGTTGAGTATAATGTAGCAAAGGCTGGCCCTTGGTAACTGTGCTCTTACCTAAAACACATTAAAAAAAAATGACCAAGAGATGCTTTTTCCACTTCTCTGAAAATAGAAAAGAAGGAACGAAAAAGAGAGGTGCCCAAGAGATTTTGAACACATGATTACCTTTTGAGGTACAGGTTAGGAGCTAAAAAAATAAAGGCAGAAGTCAGACTTCAGAATCTGTGAATCCCCTTGGAAGTTAAACAGCTCCCTGGTTTCTCATTGCTTCTGGCTCCCTGTAGGAGTCCAGTAACCATAGAACCAGGGCTGATCTACTTCTGTTTCAAGAACATCCTGTTTCTATGTTCTTTAACATATTAACTATTCTGATGGAAACAGTATCTGAGCTTGAGTTGTTGATCAGCAATTGAACAGAATATAAACTTGGCTGTTTAATTAAAATGTTCATTCACAATGCAGTTTTAGAGTGACATCAAATGGGATGTACTACACAAAATTATATTCTAGTAACTCTCCCTGCTGACTGCAGTCTTTTATTAACATCTTATCTTTTTTCATATCCCTGGGTCCTGGTTAGTCAACTGTTACTTTGATACTTTTGCTGGTATAAACAAAACTTTTGTGTTGAGTGGCAGCTAGTGTGCTTCCACGGAGAGAATATACACAATGCTGATGTATATATCTCCCACATAGTCTCATAAATAGGCATTAAGCCCTATTTATGCCTATTCTTCCCTGCTCATTGACATGGAATATAAGAATGTGCTGGTCCTGCTATTTTTTCATGTTATAACTACAGTGAACAATTCCAAGTTTCAACATAGTGTGATGAAACTTGTATGTGAAATGGAGCTCCATGGATGCTGTTTTGTTGAGCATGTGACACTGGCTTTTGGAATGCTGAGGCTGGATGCCTTTGGAATGCTGAGGCTGGATATGGGTGGGTTTCTCTGCAGCAAGGCCGGTTTGCCCTGGCTTCGTATCTGGCTGCTGTTTTCCTTTGGGTTCAGTCTGGTATTCTGTGATTGAGCAAAACTCCAACTGACTTCAATTAAGAGATTGGCTGGGGTAGGCACTAGTGTAGTAAGTCTTTTTAAGGTGTTAACGTCACAAGTTTCTTATGCGTGTGGAGGTAAAAACAGTTTTCATATAGGACACTGCAACAAATTGACAAACTGTTCCCAGGCTACTTGGGTCAAAGGTCCCCTGTAGCTCCCTACCACCCAAGAGGAGTATTGTTTGGGTCCTGGAGGAGCAGGATTCTGCAAGTACCAATGACTGGGACTTGTCTGTCCAATTAATAATCAGAAAAAAATGCAAATACAAAGGGGAACTCGTAGTGATCCTACCATTAAAGCATTAAATGTTTTGTAGCATAAGAGCACTAAGTCAGACTTCTCTAAAGCATTTGAAATTAGGACCCTTTAAAAAAAATACATCAGTTGGAAGGAAAAAAAAAGCTTCAAAGCTGCTTTTTCTCCCCCTTGGAAACCTGCTGGTGTTAGGATAAAATGAATAGAGAAAAGAGAAAGGTTTGCCTTCTAATAAAGCATCTGTTGCCCACTTTGAACATTTCTTACTTCTTTGTGAGTGTGCCTCTTCAGTTATGGTGACTACTGACAATGAAGAACAGAGGTATAGAAAAAGACAATACCTGTTATATAGCCAATATTTCTGATTTCATGTCACTTTGAACAGAATCTTCATTTGACCACATGCTGTGTCCAAAAGGAATTTCTTTGTTGGCTGATCCAAAGATGCTGTAAGATGCTCAAAAAAGTAAACTGCAGGAATCTGTTCAATAAGAAAGATAAAAACAAACCTTACAATTCATTCAGTGCACTGCTATCACTTTTAACTTCAGCCTGTTTTGGCATGCTGCATAAAAACTGAATTCAAATGACTTGTGCTTTTTTTCTCTCCTTTTTAAAATATTATTAATTCTGTACATGGATTATAGAATTCCTTCATCTTGGAAATAAAAGGTAATAAAATAAACAACTTCATACAGACTCAAAATGTGAGAAGGAATAAGAGGGGCACATGCATCCCTGGATTGTTTAGAAACCTGTAGATGTTTATTATTGCTGCTGAATTTCAGGTGCTGTAACCACACTCTGTGAGGGATCCCCTCCACAAAAGATTTGGAGCCTTTCACAGCAGGAGGTTCTCACATCTGGCTGAGGAACTCACCTGAGTGATTCAGCAAAATTTTGTCCAGACCTCAGACACTTTATTTTTCTTTCTTCTAGAGTGCCTACAATTTGAGGCCAAAATGAGAGGAGATTGTATTCTAAGGGCTTCCTTCATCTCTTCCCAGTCAGCTCTTGTCCTGCTTGCAATGGATAAAGTCAGCTCGTGACTGGCCATTGAAGCACTAAGCAAAGGCAAAATAATGAAATATGATGTTAAAGTTTGACCTAATTCAATTGAGTTTAATGAAAAAAGAAGCTGCTTTCATTTTAAATGGATATGGGAAAAAATGAAGTTTTGAATAGACAAACATTTTGATCTTTGAATCATTTAGTGTAGATAAAATTGCAAAGATGACTTCCTTTGCAGTACTTTAGTACTCTTAAGCTCCCTAAAATTTCCCCTCAGATTCTTTCCTATTTTAGCCTCAAGTCTATTTTAGAATTTAAAGAAGAGCACTTTTAAGTCGTGGCTGTAGGTTTTTTTGTGCTTAAAAATATGTTTGTTTTTTCTTGTGGATCACACCACTCATGAATAGAAGGGGGGCACCTGTGGGTTGGGGCATAACACATTTAAGAGTAGCGAGGCCCTCTACTCAACAAGGATGTTCTTAATTACTCAGATTTAGTTAATGACACAGATTTCCTATATGCCTGAATTATAAAGATGCTCTGAGATGCTCACATAGTACAGTAGTGAGAGCCCTTAGCAAATGGATGTAATGATTGCAGTTGAATTTTATTGTGACTACAGTCTAGTACAATTACTCATGTGAACTATTATATTGGACTTTTAAATATACAGGCTAATTTTAATTTCTCAGTTGCAATGTCTACAACGTAAGAAATGTAGCATGTTTTTGGAAGGAGTTAAGGCACATTATAAGAAATTACATCTATCAGATGCTTTATGGTATTTGTGTGAAATCTTGTGATGATAAAGAGAAAATATAACATGCATGGGTCTTTCAAATATTAAAAACAATTGATATTATATAGACATATATATAAACTGAGGTCAATTTCAACAGCAGTGTGGTTCATACCAGGGTACAAAAATTGGAATATGAAATCAAATACGCCATCAATCAAATTTAGTGTCAGAGACATTACAGGATTTTGCAAGAAATAATCTTGTGACATGATCCTACTCTTTGAACTCAATAGGAAAGCTCATTGAAGTTAATGGAGCAGGGCTGAGTCCTTGCAGAATAACCTGTTCCTACTGAGAAAGTGTCTCTGTAACCCTTTCTTTAACAGTGGTTGGCACATAAACAGACTGGTGAGGACTTGGATACTTTCTAGTAATAACTTTACCTACTTATTTTATAAGGATGTTCTTGTAAATATCTAATTTCTTTTTCAATATCATTCATATCTCTGACTCAAATTTTTCATTTTGCAGTGAGTAACTTTTCTGTTGAGTGTTTCTTTCATTGGTTTTATATTTATGCCTTTCCTTTCTAATTCACTTTACCTTCCTACATATTTTAAAAGAGAGCAAAAAAGAAAATTTAATCTCTTATCCATATCCTTCATTACTGCCAAGTTTCTAGAATATTTGCTGTCCATTCTCTAATATTCTTAAATCCATTTGTTTGTTTTCACTGAAAAGTGAAAATATTAATTACCCGAGCCCTGGTGTCCTGAAGGATCAATGCCTCCACCACACGTAGGTGTTTGAGAAAAGTCTGGAAGATTGTGGGCCTTTGAAAAAAGGTGACACAAGCCTTGGAAACATGGGTTTGTGCATGACATACAGGGTGAATAAACTGCCCTTGGATAAGTTTCTCTGGGTCAGATCCTTAGTCTGGTACAGCTGAAACAATTGGGTTCTGCTGTGAGGCTGACCAGGCTTGCTCTGGGAAGGGTGGCAAGATTTGTGCTGACAGATCATATTTCTAACCAGATTTGAGCAACAGTCGTTTTCTTTCACTGTCTTCCATTTCAAATGAAGCCACAGCAGATACTCCCATTTAATCATTAGCAACTTACCTCTAAGCTGGCCACCCTCTGTCTCATTTGAATTCCTCGGTCTGCAGCCATTGCTGCCTTTCCCAAGGGTTTTACTCTTTGAATTATGCATTCCTCCTGTCAAGTCATCAATAAGTACTCAGAGCAGATGTATTTCTGTAATTGATTAATTATCTCTTCATGGCAAATTGTAGAGTTTGTGATCAAGTGAGCAGGTTCATAGATTCTCTTGATCAAAGCATCAGAATCTGATTATACTTCCTATAAAGAACATCCTTTGAAGTGGATCAGCACTCAAGTAATTCAATTACCTTCTTTCTGGAAAATTCATCTTGAAAGGAGGTCATTTGCTCAGGTACAAAGAGGTGGAAGATACTGTTTCCATTATGACCCATACGGTGACTTTATGTCAGCCTCAGAAAAAAAGGAGTATGTAAAGATTATTTACTCTACTGTAGAGGTAAAGATGTGACTTTTTAAATTCTGTAGATTAAATAGATATACTTTCTTTAAAATGGATCCCATATATATTAATTTGTGTCTGACCTTTCCTACAGGTTTAGAAAAAATGAACAGTTACCAAGTTTAAACTTAAAGATTTGCTTGTCAGCCAATTTAATAGCTCTTATTGTCCTCATAAGTCTAGATTAAAGCCCCTTTTTCAAACCAGGCATCAGTCTTCTTTTTTCTCTCCTTTTACATAGGGCTGAAAGTTTCTAAGGGATATCCATTAATCCAGGAATTATTTTTCCACACTTTTTCTTTCCCAGAAGTGTGTCGACATTGCTAATTTCATTATTAAAATAGATCAATTGTTTTTATTAGGTAACAAAAGAACTTTAATACAAAGAGATGAAAACTACTGTTGAATATTTCTTATTAGGTAACAAAAGAATTTTAATACAAAGAGATGAAAACTACTGTTGAATATTTCTTTAAAGCTGAGAACTTCTAAGAAAAATAATGGAAAAAAGTAAAAGGCATTTTTAATTTGAGCACTTTTAAACATGAGAATTATGTTATTGATTTCCTTCTTTAACATTAAAATCTTAGTTTTATTCATACTGTAGATACATAGGAAGTTTGCAACACAGTTTTGCATTGCTTCAGACAAGGCCTATATAAATCCTATTAGTACTAAAATCTTTCTTCTGTTCTCAGTTAAGGAGATAGGATGGGGCATAATTGCTCTGTAACATGATAATTTTCATCCTGACACCATCAGGAAGACTTCAAATGGATGGAAGAGATTTTTTTCCTCATATATGGAAATAGTATCAAATTGTGCTAAACCAAAATTTGTTCTTTTTTTTCTTCTACTCAACAACACCTTTGCTATTATCTTTCCTTTCTTCTCAACAGGTAGATCAGATACTAGGAGGACCTTTTTTCCCTTTAAAGGGGATCTGCTGGCTGTAAGAGCTGACAAACATTGGGTGGTTAAAAGCTAACATGAAAGCTGAATGAGTGAAAAGTAGTTAGGTTAAGAAAATGGAAAAGTCAGCCCTTTAAAACAACTCTAAAAGTAACCATTTCATTCTGTGGCATGTGGAATATTTGAATGGAAATTAAAAAAATTAGGGAATCTTGTATTCTTTGCTGCCTTCATTCTCTTTTGGATGTGAAGGTATCATAACATTTTTAAAAGTTCTCTTATATATTCTTTGTTATTATTGGACATCAGGGAACGTGTGACAACGTTACTTCCTAGAGTGGTGATACACATGGTAGATCTTTATAGTTAGCTTGAATTATGTGACATTTTACTTTAGATCTTGTACTGGTGGATGTTCAGTGTACCTCAGTAAATCTGTCCATAGCAGAGGACAATTAATTAGTAATTTGCATTTTACCAACACAGCTGAATGAAATGCTCTTCTCTAGAAGTAGTTAGATAACATGAGGATTGCAGAATGACTTCATTATTTTTGGCTGTATGTAATGCAGGCTAAATGCAGGTCAAACAGGACTGTTAGGCCTGTTGAGTCAATGATTCATCTTCCATTACAAACATCTCCTATGAAGTGATAATGTGTTGCTTTGGCACAGTTGACTTAATTATGACTATTCTACTCAGCTGAATATCATGAAAGTATTTTTCTCAAAATGCCCATACTGTGAAAGTTCCAAATTCTTTGCTAAAGCAAAAGTCCATTAACTGGATTATTTTATTTTTAAGTTCATGACTATATGTGAATTGGATCAATATAAATTATCTTGAAGTGGAAAACTGTAATCAAAAAGAAAAAACATAAAAAATTACTTAACTGGTTCTTTGTTTTTACTGCTGCTGAAGGAGTAAAGTCCACCTAGCATAATGAAGATAGAATTATGTGTGTGACCATGGAGTTATTCCATTGAAAGCCATGGAACACCGATAAAATGTAGACGTGAATGCTGGAGCAGTAGCCAAGCAATGAGGATGTTAAGTGGATGAGAATGTTGGAATGGAAATGGAAATCATTAAATGTAGGTGTCAGGGTTTTGACATGTGGCTATGACTTTAGGCAATTTTGCAACTGATACTGAAAAGAGGAAAAAAAAGAAACATCCTATTGAAAGGAAAAGTTTTCAGACTTTGCAGACCAGAAATATAAGCTGTTCAAACAGATCACCGAAAACACTACTACATTTCCACATGTTATACTTTTTTAATAGCTGCAGTTTGCAGTGATTTATCAGTGGAGTGGCAATAGAACATCTGGAGTGACCTTTTGGGGGTGCCTGGAGCCCAGCTGGAGTAACGCTGCTCCCCACTGTCAGCGGGGCACGAGCCTGGGTGCTCAGGAGCCCTGTCTGATGGGTGAGTGAAATGGAGGCTTAATTCTTTCTTCTCCTATTCTCTCTCTCTCTCTCTCTGTATGTGCCTCTCTGTATCTTACACAAACTTTGAGTCATTAGTGGACTGCCTGCTGTAGAGATCTCTGGGCTTTACACAATCTGGCAGTCTGTCACTGGAAAGGAGATCTAAATCAAATCAGAGCAGAGAAGAAGAAAAATTTCTCTTGTGAGAGCTGTCACCTTGCTTTTAAAGATGGCAAGGATTTGAAGGGGGGAAAAAAAGTATTCAGAAAGAATGTATTTCCATAATCCAGCAAACTTTTTATGGTTTGAAATATTTTATAATTGCACAGGGAGTTTTCATTTGTCTCCTCGGTCTTTGTGACCTCATTTGCATCTTTGGTCCCTCACATCCCAGTGTTCACACTAATCTTTATCCATCCCATCCGTGGGAGACTCTGATAGCTCCTGTGAACAGCTCCTGAAATGAAATAATGTTATGTTGATATAAATTATAAATGTTAGAAATATGCATCTGTTTCCAGTTAAATACTGAGTCTTGAGTTTTCTGGAATATATGGAGCTGTGGTAAATATCTGTTCTGTATTCCCTTTAAAAATAATTAATAAAAAAGAATTTTTAATTCTCTTGAACTTGACACTGCAGCTGGAGTACAGTAAAGATTTAAATTATATCTCTACTGTAGTGAAATATGTTTGGTTCTGTATAAGAAATTTTGCCAATATCGTGTCTACACTTGTTCGTTGTGAATGTACGATTCTTCTTGTGACTTCTTTTCGTCACACTGGAGTGACTGTAATTTCTTTTTCCTTTGTCTCTCTCCATGTGAAGGGAAAAAAAGGACAAAGGCTGTGGTGCCAGGCTGTACTGCCAGCAGCCCCACTGGCACCAGACAGAGCGAGCACCTAACTCAGTTTCTTGCACTTTTAGCAAATCAGATTAGTATTAACTGCTGTATTTTTCTTGATCTGAAAATGCTTTATCAGCTCGATTTGGACTTTATCTTTCATGGTGCTGTGTTTATGTCACTGTCACGTGACATCTGAAATAAGTTCACAATTTCTTCTTCCTCTTGTGAATCTTTTCTAGGTAATACATGCTTGACTTCTGCAAACTTCAGTGGCTTTCTCAAATTGCAAGCTACAGGACATTTCCAATCTGAGGTGCTTCATTTAGAAATTAAGTTGTCTGATAATTAATGAAGCATCTCTTGTGTTCTTTTGAAAAAGTTAGGCTCTGAAAGGTGGAGGAAATGAAAACTCCAGCATGACAGCAGTTCCACCCAGGCCTTATGATTAACGTGCTGGGATGGATTCTCAGCTGTGCTGAGTTTGGCCTTCCTGAAGCTGAGCAGAGCCAGAGGGAGCGGTGGCACGGAGCCACCTTTGCAGTCCTTTGATCCTGGGCCAGCCAGGGGCAGGACTGGCTGTCTGTGCACTTGAAAGCAACCTAAGAGGTGTTTTACACTGCACAGTTATAATGGTGAGGTAGGGGCTGTGAACCCCCACAGCTGCCCCAGCCCCCCTTCAGTGCTACCCTGGGCATTGCTCCATTCTGCTCCCCAGCCTGACTTCTGGCGCTATCACTTGTCACCAGGAATCATGACTGCATCTTTACAGGTGCTGCTTTTAGAAGTAAAATAGTAGCCAAAGTATGAGACAAAAATATTGCCTGTTACATTTACACATAGAAGAAAATCCCTCTTTAACCAATATATTCATTTTATTTTGAAACAAACCCATTTTTAATTATTTGTCACGATTTCAATATCTAAATCTATTCTATTGTGTTACTATTAATCTTGAATAAATATTTTATTTTTAGAAATTCTATTTACCACTAAATGTTTTTCATTAAAGATATTTGAGGATATTAACTGTTCATTTTTGAAAACATTTGCATATTGGAAAAACATACATTTCCTGGATTAGGGTGAAAGACTTCTATTCTGGAGGGAAAATGTTTCACTTGTTTCTTAAATCTATAAAGTGTTACTTCCCCATCAGGGCTTTATTTTGTGGTAGTAAAGTAGTAATCTTAATTCTGAGAAAATATTCTTTCCTCATTAATCATGTTCATAGATTACATACTTGTGAACTGTTTGAGGTTAATGTGTTTATCACAGAAATATCCTGTAGACTCTTCTGTTGGTGTGATCTGATTTTCAGGATTTGAAATTTTTCAACTATTCCATTAAAATTTTTCTTTTCAAATGTGAGAGCTATTTAAAATAGAAGGCTTGCTATTTGCTGCTACTGGCATGTTCTTTGAACTAGGTTGTCTAGATTTTTTTCCCTTTGGATGAGACCTTTATGGAAGAAGGGACAGATGATCTTGTGTATTTGCCCAGTGTGTGGTTTCTGAAACATCTGGTGCTGGCTCTGTTGGAGACAGAGGAGTAGGGGACAAGGAAGAGGGGGAGGAAGCATTCTTTTGGAAAAACTGCTTTTTCTCTTGTTTATTTTAAAATCTTGTCCTGAACATCTTCAGATTGCTCTAGTTTTGAAAGTTCTGGCTTTGTCTCCAGTTGATATTAGTGAGTTATTCTGTCCTCGTATATGTTTAGTGTATAAATAATAAAAAAAATGAGAGCCCTGTGGTACACTGTTCCTGAAATACTATTGTTCAGTGATCAAGCTAGCAAAGTCTGCATCCTAGTACAAATCTGTGCTTAAATTCTGCTTTTAGAAATTGTGACTCCATTACCTTTACTTGCAGCTTTAATGTTCCATTATCCTGTTTGTCCTCTGTGTGTGTGAATGTACTATCACACGTGCTGCCTGGGAGGGGGTACATTGTGCTACTCCCACCCCAGGCTGTATTCCTTCTCTTGTCTGAAAGCACTAGGAAGCAGTGAGTGTAGTTTGGATCTTTGAAATCTCTGTATCTTACTTCATGTGGAAAAAGCAATGTGTTTCCTGAATCCTTTTAAAACTGTAGGTCTTAAAGGAAGAAGTTAATTAAAAAAAAAAAGTTAAAAAAACCCCAAAAGTCAGAAAATATATGAAAAGTTGCGTGATGCAGAGGTGTTAGGACTCTGTTGCTAACAAAGATCCATTCAGGTAATGCTTTATTATTAACTGCTGGAAAAATATTTATAAATCAAATTCTCATCTGTTTCTTCCTAAATGGTGTGGTTTTAGGGACAGTTTTGCAACCAGATTTGTACATTTGGAAAGGAAAGGCAGCACAGCTATAGAGAAGTTGGATAGAAGTGGATAGAAGTTGGGCTGGATGGGAAGTTGACTGGGACAGGGAACTTCATAGAAGGCTGAGGTCCAGGGAGCAGCATTTTGGAGGGAGAAGACAGACTTCAAAGGGAGAGCACAGGCTGAGGACAGGCAAGAGAGACTTTTAAGTGGACTTTAACTCCTCTAACCAATGACACAGAAGCTCTGTGCTCACCAGTCCTGACCCAGCTTTAGCTTGAGCCTTTTCCTGTTCTCCCCCTTAGAGAAAATAGCTTTTGTTCATTGTTAAGAAGAAAACGTCAGAGTGTGTTCACAAGGGAGCAGCATCCATTGCATGATTGGAAGCCCTTTCATGCTTTTCCTTCTCTATTTCCATCACTGTTTTAGGAATATCTTCTCCTTTGTGACTCTTTACAATTGATGGCCATGGACCAAAGTTGTTCCTATGTTTTTTTTTTTTTTTTTTTTTTTTTTTTGTGAACTTCCAGTGGGAAACCATAAAGGGTCTAATTCTGAGATCACGATTTGAGGATACTTGGTACTTAAAAGAATCAAGACCTTAGAAAAATTACTTCTCATAGTAGTGGTAAAGCTGACCTAGAATATTTCCAAAGGAAAGTCTTTTCTGTGAAATATTAAGTTAACAAGATGTGTTAAACTCATGTGTCACACTTTGAAAGCTTGAGAGTTTAGAAGTGGGAAGCTCTCTAAATTCACAAGAAAGATGAAAAAGGCCAGAAACAGAGGAACAAGAGGGGAAGGACAATGTAAGGCACTTTTTCTTAACCCTCTGTGACCAAGGCAGGCTCAGAAAGTTACAGCCTGTCAGACTGATAAAAACAGTTGGCAGTTATTTTACTCAAGTGAGTAAGATTTCAAAAATGGGAAAGACAAGGGCTGCACATTAAAGGTTTCTGAAGCGTTCCAAGAGCTCCTCTTTTACCAATTACATTCTTGTACATAAACCAAAATGCCTTATAGACTCTTTAAAGTTTTCTCTAATACACCTTTCTAGAAATCTCTAACTCCAAAGTGGAAATCTATAAGTATCTTTACAATATAAAATTGATCTATGAGCAAGTGGCTGTGTACTATTGGCAATTTTCTAGTTGGAAATTTTCATGCGTTATAAAAAAGTAATTAATTGATCTTGGAGCAAATTCCAAAACCATGTGAATCCTGGACAGCAGCATAAATGTTGCTTGTGTTCTACTATTTTATTTGTTGATTATTATATATGTAATCTTTTGGGTGAGTGCCTTAAATAATAGGAACAATAGGTATCCTACGGTGAGAAATAAATGAAGACTTTTCATGTGCAGAGTGGCACTACTCTTTGCTGCTCCAGCATGGCACTTTTTGGACACAGCAGGTTAGCACAGAGCAGTGCAGACCAGGGGAGCAGCAGCAAAGCTGTGCTGTTCCAGGCCACAAGCTCCTCAGCAGTGTCCTTGCTCTGAGCACCCTCCTTAACACAGGAAAATGCTCCTCCCATGACCAAACACGCAGCTGTCTGTCCATTACAGACATCAGGCTCACACTGAGATGAGAGGATCAGCCACACAGTATTGTCATCCCTAAGTACTGAAAATTAATGATATTTTAAATAAATAAAATTAGAACTTTATTTTCTGGTTTGTGGGCTTGTAGGGTATGTTTGAGTGACTTTTCTCAGAAACCACAGAGGTTGGAAACTTTCCTTCTTTTGTGATTCTCATGTTATTAACTGGCTCCAGATGTTGTAACTGTACAAACACAAGTAGTGGGAGAGTTGTAACTATATCATTCATATATCACCATATCATTGCTCTTCCCATGTATCAGCATTGGGAAGAGCAATCTGAAGAGGCTGATAGTAATTTCTTCTCTGAGAGGCAACATTCAAGGCAATTAGGTGTAGCTGAGCAGTAAATAGTTGAGAAGTAAAATGTGGCCATGGAGAATAATAAAAGATAGTTTGAGGTTTCTCTGGGACCACTAAATACAGAAGGGTCATAAGATTAAAAGAGAGCAAAAAGAAAGTAGGCACCTCACTTATTTTTCTGCTTCAGCATGGGGTAGAGAGGTGCTGTAAGGGATGCAGGTGTGCTCACAGAATGCATCTTTGAGAGACCAAAGTCTACTGTAAAAAGGAGAAAATTTTTTCTAGAATAATTTTTCACACACATAAAATAGATTCAATCTTTGCATACTCCTTACACTAAATCTGAGGTGTTAAATCTGTACAAAACTCCATATTGGTGGTCTAGTATTGACTAATACAGGCTCTACTAATTCCTGAGAACAGACATACTTGTAGTGAAATGCTTAAAATGTAGAGGCTAAAAAAGATGTCATTAGAGTGATGGATTCTGCAGTAAATGTTCCCTTTGAGAGAATGTGTCATAGTATATATTCTCCTCTATAAATTGTACTAGTTTGTGGTTTAGAAAAACTGAAGGGAAATCGGATATTGGAATTGGGTTTACTTCCTTGACTGTGATAAATCCTGGCTTAATAGCAAAATTTAAGACAGTGTGTGAAAAATATGGAGAAACCAACATATCAGGTCATGGTAGACACACTGTATTTATACATTTAATGCTTCCTTTTGGAGTATCTTATCAATACAGCTGGGTTTTATCTGATTACCAGTCTGATGCTCAAGAACATGCACAGACTAACACATGTTGAACTCTTGTAAAAGAATTTGGAAAAAATAGCAGGGTATCAATTATTCCATGCAAACTGCTGAACTAAACTGTACTTCAAATGCAAATCCCTCCCAATGCTGAGGATGGCATTTGCCTTCACTAGCACACAGGTGTAGCTATACTTGGAGACTGATATGAGAACCAACAGCCTTGTAGTGAATTAAAGCAGATTGGACTGGGGCTTAGATTTTTTTTTTTTTTAATTTGTAAGGAAAGCAAAACTACATTTATAGTCAGTCAGTCTAGAACTCACCCCAAGCCTGGCTCAGATTCCCAAGTGCTGTCACCTCCTCTGTGTGCAAGGTGTGCAGACGGGGTGAGGCGGCTCTGCAGGGGCTGCAAGGGGAGCACAGGGCAAACCCTGCCTGGAACAACAGCACCAGGACCTGCACTCCCACTGTCACCCCTGCCCCTGCTTGGCACACTGGCTGCCCCCTGCACTGCCCATGAATTCTGCACTGCTTGTGTGCCGTGAGAAGCAACTCCCAGTTCAGCCCATGCTTACACCACCTCACTCCTACGGAATCTGGGGCACATTATACACAGGCCTCTGAGATGAAAGGCCAGCCCTGAACAAGCCATTCTCCCATGGAATCCTCTCAGTCAGTCAGTCTCTAATGAGAAACACTAAGGAACGTGTTTCCAGCTCTTCTCTGGGTTTGGCCAGCTTCTAAAACCTGGCTAATTGTCTACATGTGTATTGTTCAGTTGAAACTCTGTCAGAAAACAGTCTATCTGGCTGGATTTAAAAGTCAGCTCTCCTCCTGTCAACCATGTTACTCTAGTTTAAGCTGGAGGGTAAATGTTAATTTAGGTGCATATTCTACTACAATGCACAAAGGATAACTGAGCCATTTCTTTCAGTTCAAGACCCCACTGGGTTAATGAAATGTTCTTAAAATAAACAGCTCACCTGTGCATTTGCTAGCTGAGTAATCAACATAAGGATATTGCTTTGAGAATATAGCCTGCAAAAAAGTGGGCAAAGTTGACAATTAATACTAATACTTCTGTAGGTAAAATTATATCTGCCTATTTGTAAACTTTTAAAGAAAAATTAAAATGCTCTTTATTGCATTTGAAAGAGGTGAGGTGTGTTTTGTTAACAGCAATTTTTAAACTTTTCCCATAACATGTGTTATGCTGTATTACAAGTCAGTTTTCCTTTAGGAACAAGAAGGAAGTTCTTAGAATGAATACAAGTTTACCTTATTCATTGTCACAAATTAAAATGATGACTTGTTCTGCCTGTAGTAGCTTGTGGATTGCTATCATATTTCTAGAGATAGGCTTTAACTTAAAAATAATTTCTGGAGGCTTTTTGCTTTTGATCAATTATGTTGCGTTGTCCAAAATGAATAAGTGTAATAGAAATTTATTTAACTGCAATTCAAGTTGGCTGCTAGCCAGTCTGGTTTTATTTGTTTGATAGCTTAAGTGACAAAAGCAAAAAAAGCTTTTGTGCTTTTTTGTTGCCCATCCTTTTCACACACACACAGACTCTTTTTTGCCTACTGGGACTAAAGTTTTGGAGAGGAATAAAACAGTCTATTCCTTGCTATTTACATTAAAGAAGAAAGCTGCATGGAGGCTCTGATATTTTTGGTAGGCACATGTGGAACAAACATGTGTAATTGTAGGACTGATCCAGCAGAAAGTTTAGCTGTATATCATGGTATGTCATTTAGGGGAATAATCTGAAGTACGAAACAAACTTAAGTGTGTGTGAAAGTGCTGTGGAGCAGAGGAAGTTTTATTTATGAAAATGCCCTACTAACATAACCCGTGTGCAATTACGTAGACTATTGCATGTGTCTCTGTAACATGCAAATTTTGCTTTTAGTCTTGTCCAGTCTGTTATATCCATGAAAACAAAGAGACAAAAAGTATATTAGTCATTTGCCAGATGTCTTAGGATGATGAAGTGGCTGATATAGTCCAAGTAGATGGAACATCAGGGCTGGTTTGCAATGTGATGTATTGAGTGTCTAGTGGCCTTCAGTTATTCTCACTTTCCTTATGAGCTGGAAATTCTTGAGATAAATTAAATACCCAAAAGGTGTTTGATCTACATGCAGCATTTATTTTTTTTTTTACCTTTTTTATCTTTTCAAAATGAATTCATCAAACAGTCTTGCAAGGTAAAACTACTTGTTGAAGATGCTGCAAGAATGTGCCTTGCACTTGTGTAACCAGTTCTGTTTGTTTACTTTTGTTCAGGCAGAGCATCAGTACCTCAGGCGGCTTCTTTGTCTCTCAGAGCACCTCAAACCTCATTGCACCTTAAAGCACCCTTACAGTGGGGTGACACACAGCATCAGGGGCCACCAGGAGACAGAAGCATTACAAAGCAGCAGCAACCATCTGTTGTGTTTCTGACATTAGTGAACTGCAACAAGAAAAGGTAAGAGGAAACTAAACTGTGGGACAGAGAGCTTAAGCAGCAAGTTCCTGGGTTTGTTTCTGTGCTGTGGAAATAGTTGCAAAGTGTGGCAGAGGTACTCTGTCTGCTATGATGTATTAAATAAGCATAAAGGTGACATTAATGCTATGAAGTAATGTTAGAAAATTAACTCTTAATATGTCACATCAGTCAAACTATTACATTAACTCCAGTGGAGGTTGGTTAACGAGACACTATTGCTGTAGAGATGGGCATGTAAAACAATGTTTGCCTTCTGCAGAGTGCTACCTTGGCAGCTTTTTTAAGGAGTGATGTGTTTGCTGGTGTCATGTGATGTGAGGTGCTGGTTACATAGAAGTTCTCTGTTGACCCTCCTTTCTCCTGAAATGTTGCATAATAGTGCAATACTGTGATGTCCATTAACACTGGAAAATCTGTGATTAACGAGACTGGGGAAGGCTCTACAGTTTTATAAAGGAGGCAGCTGAAGCACAAGCCAAATTTTGCCTGAAGTAGTTTAGTGGCAATGCTAGGAAGAGGAATGATGAGTCTTGACTGTGTTCATTTCAACAAATTGAAATGCTGTACAACCCTTTTCCTTATACAATTTGACTACAACATAGAGGTTGCTGTAAAGACTTGTCTAACCTATATAGATTTGCAAGAACAATTTGAAACTCCAATTAGTGAGTCAAGGAAATAAATAAAAAAGAGCTTCTTACAATGATTGAAGAACACATAATACAGTCAAAAATGGTTACCCACATTTGAGGACTACCTATTAAGTTCTTAATGCTATCTAATGTAGAAGAGGGCAAAGAAGCAGTTCTTCTATATATTTATTAGATGTAATGTATATCAATTTGCTAGTTTTGTAATTCACGTTATAAATAAAAAGAAAAAAATCTGGAAAAGAAATACTTAGAAAAATTTAACAAATTAATGCTTATTTGCTTAAGCCTTGAGAGCATGTTTCTGCAAAGCCAAGCCTTCCTCAAGGGTAGCAAGGAATCTCACCTTTGTGGCTGCTAGGAAAGCTGAAAGTACTCAGCAACACTTCTCTTGATTGGAATTTAGGTCACCAAAATCATCTGAGAGATTACAAGATCCAATGAATTGGAAGGAAAGAGCAGATCTTAGACAAAGTGTGGAGTGTTTGGAGAAATTCTGTTATAGCTTTCAGTCTGATGATATATTCAATTTTGTTATTTTTCCCTTCTGACCATATTGTGATGAATTGTTGAAATTAGCAGAGTTAATGTACTCCCCGAATAATAATTTAAAGAAGTATTCTGACTTGTCAGGAAAAAAAAATGGTGAAATAGCCAACAATTTAGGCATTGTTTCTAGTATTTGCATGTTCTCACCAGGTGAGTAAAATATTCAGAAAAGTGAATTATGATTGATATAATATGTGTCAATTCAGTCATACCTGTACAGGATTAATGGAAATTTTGAAGTTAAGTCTTCCTTGAGATACTTGGTATATCTACAAGTGTCCTAATTGTTTGTTCCTTCCATTGCCCTTATGTGTGGGCCCTAGGGGCATGAAATAGTTATATGATAAATATTTGAGCACTTATACATTGTTATAAGAACAAAGAGATGTGTCTGTTTTGGTGGAAAATGTTTCTTTCTGAGGTAAAAGCAGGTTTTTCTGTGGAAAAGGGTGTCATCAGATAACAGTTTAACCAAACTAAATTAATCCTCCAAAGAAATACAGGAAATATTTGCAACTAAGTGTCCATTTACAAAATGTTGTGAACTCTTTCCTTTGAAAATAAAGTTTAAAGAAAGAAGTTCCCTATTTTTGGGATGAGTCTATACTCCTGTCATTAGCATTGCTGTTAGTGGGGACGAGTGGGAATAACCATGAATACAAATTTGTTTGCATTGTTCAGTGTAAAGCCATCTGCTTTTTGCTGTAATGTGAGAGATGTACAACTAGAGCCAACAGAGACACCACCATCGCTACCCTAACAAAGGCCTGTGATTTCCAAAGGGTATGGATTTCTTTTTCATACTTCAAAGAAACCAACCTGCCTTCTCAGTCCAACTTTAGGGTTGAGACTTCTGAGCTTTTCTTTTAGGGCTGTGTTATGAACTGCTGAAACATAGGGGTTTATCACAGAACCCCCAGTGCAAGCTGAGCTCTGGCTGTAGTACAATTTAAATTATTTATGCACAGTGCTGTGTTCAGACCATGTGCACATTTGTCCTTGTCAGTCAACAAGTGTTCTATTAATCAAACAGGAACCCTGGTGCGTTCATTACAAAAGTAAGAGCATTGAATTTGGGATGGTATTTTTAGTGCTTTTGACAGACAGGGATTATTAAGCTGTCACTCCCTCTTTTCTGCCAACTCCCCTATCTTCCTCCCCTTCTTCTTCAATGCATTGTCATTTTATTATTAAGAGCACACTAATAGTTAAACGACAGGAACCCTAAACCCCTGACTAGTTCACTGACATGACAGGTTATTTTTTCCCTCTATTCCCTGTCCAAGAACCCCTGCTGATCTTCCCAGCATGCAGTGCTGTGTGACCCTTAACATCTGGCAGTGATTAATTGTCTTAGTGTCATAGCGATCGCCTTCCTCCCTCTGATCCTCACTTACTTTGTTCTCTCTTTTAAAGCCAGTGTGCTGGAACCTTTTCTTCCCACTTTTGAATCTATCCAGTATCCAGGATACTGTGTGTGTCTACTGCGATACAACTTGAAAGAAACCGAAACAGTCAGTTATTTGGCCCTGAAAGTCTGGTCATGGATTCAGAGGGCTTTCTGTTCACTTAAGGGGTGTGCTTGAAAAACAGCACTAACTAGAATGACACAGATCTTGTTGAACTTGATCCGGATCTCAGGTCCCTTCTAAGCAAACAATGCAATTATGGGCAATGCCATTTTCAGCGGACACATGCGGTATTGTGTCGAAGGCTGTTGGCTGCAGCTTACATGTTACATAGATTAAGGGCCTGACACCTCCTGACAGTAGCTGCTCCTTTGTGCTCAGCTCACCCTGCTGTACCACGCTGCTGCAGAGGTCTGAGCCCTGTCTGGGCTGGGGCTCTTCTCAACTCCCACTGAGTTAGGCAGGTTCCTGCGGCTGCACCGAGGACTCGTGTGTTGGCTCCAGCGTGTGATTGCCTGGGCTGAGAGATAACACAGAGATGGAGTGTGCAAGTGAGTTTTGTTGGCTGAGCAATATCGAGTGCTCATGCCTGCTTTAGATGCTTGTATAGTAAGAATACTGGTGGAAGAGAAGATAACTCTACCACTAAGATGTTCTCCTCTCAAAACACAGCAGACATCCCACATGGTTTTCAAGAATAGTTTTAATCTCTGTCTCAGTTTCTCGTGTTGGAAAATAAAGACAGTGAATTCTTTGACCTATAGGAGACTTCGAGTTTTCGGAGACCTTTATTCTTCCTGTATGAATATTAAATATTGCTAGGTGATTATTCATATCTGTCTATTTAAGACCAGCTGCCAGGCATGGGGGGAGCTCTGGAAGAGGGAGGAAGTAGGCATTTTATGCTGAAGTTCCTTGGTTTTTGTTTGTTTGTTTGTTTGTTTTCTTTTTTATATTGCTTACATTCAGGATGCCTGTGATGTATTCAGAGTTTGGCAACTTGCATGGGTAAATTACCAACTGCTCTAAACTTCTACTTCCTTGCATGCAAATGCAGGATGAGCTAATAGTTTTCTTTGCAAAAAACTAACCCTCTTACAATTTGAAGATGAAAGGTAAAAATAAACAATTGTTTTAAATCCTGGCTGAATAGCACAATACATGCACTGAACTTAAACTACTGTTACATTTACATTTTAAGGCAAAATATCTGAAAGGCAGTTTCTCCTTCACTTACCTATTGAATGTTGAGTTCAGAGTCTCTCTGTCTCCCATGACACACACTCCTCACAAATAGATTTCTCCAGAGCAGTATTATGTTCTAGCTCTCCATGTATTTCAAACAACTATAAGACCATTTATTTTCTATTTCAAACCAAAATAGTAAAATGGAGTGCATGGCCTTTTCTAGTTGCTAAGCAACCCTTTGTAACATGCATCCTGCATTTTGCTGTGCCATTTGGCAATTCACACAAGATCTTGTTTGTTCATTTCCAGTCTAGTAAAATTGGTTGCTATATTTCAAGTGCCAGTATAGATCAAAGTATTTCCTAGAAGGATAAACATGCTAACTGGCACAGAGCGAATGATTAACATCAAGCACAAGCCTTTTAGTATAAAGGACTTGGCATGTCATCCATTGGCAAAGCTACTCAAATGAATGCCATCTATACCTAACAGATGTGCCACTGAGGAGTTATCCTCTTCTTCCCAAAGTACTGCTTGCTGTGCTGGTGTGACTGAATAAGGATGATAGCCACTGCTGAGCTTTGTAAGCAACTGAGCCAAATGCTTTTGTCAGCTATGGCAGTGATCTGGAGATCTCTGCTGACTTTGCTTGAGCTTCTTCAGTTTTGCATCCATATAACTAATAGTAGAATTATACTAAACTGTAGTTTCTCTTCCTCTGCCCTTTGTGAACACTTACACACAAAAGAGAGTCTAATGTCTGGCTGTTTAATTTTACTTGTCTCCTATACACTCTAAGTGCATGACTAATGAAAGTTGTCTTTAAGTAAGGAATACTCATTCCTCATAAACAAGGCAGGACATACCTGGGTTTTGCATTTCTGATTAAAATCTATAGATGATCTGGATCCCTGTGCTAGTATTCAGTTTGGAGGGGAGGGTTGAAAGAGGGCTGTTTTTAAATGTTTTTAAAAATAGGTATGGAAAACAATTTTAAAAGCTGCATACGCATGTCTGTGTCTATTTTGTCATTGCTAGCTGCTTGTGCGTTTGTGTGACATCTGTAATTTGCAATCTGTGTCAGGATCTCAGTGGTACACTGGGACAAGATATACAAGTATACAGTGGACCAAATGTCACACACTGAGTAACATTGCCATTAAAATACTCTAAGTTAGGAATGGTGTGGTGCAGGGCTAAGTTTGACATGAGTGGCAACAATTTTGACTCAGTTCTAAACAATTTTCACTCAATATTCTAAATCCTATGGCAAAGCTGATGGGAATTTTAAGAAAAAGCTGTATTGCCATTGCAGAATGCTAAAGGATAGTTCCAAGAAGAGAACGTTTCCCATTACAGCCACTAAAAATTAGCAGATTATCTAAATAATTCTTATAAAGCCCTATTGACTTAGTCAGTTGTGTGTCATTGGGAGTATATTTTATAAAGTATATTTATAAAGTATATTTTACCTGCCAGCACTACTGGTGGCATTTTAGTTGCTAGAAGTGATTTGTTAATTGAAGAAGCAAGGACAGTGCTCCCTTGTTTGTGCAGTTATATTAATACCTGGACCTGATAGTATGGCCAAGGTCAGCCAGGGGATAAATTTGTTCATACCTTTTTTCATTGATCATATACCCTATCTCAGACATGTAAAGAAGAGGATGAAGAGAGAGGTAAGGCAAATTCTCCTTGTGAGATCAGAGAGCAAAGGCGAGGCAGATTCTTTACACTGCCAGAAGTGTGTACAGCTGGGGAGAATCAGCCCTCTCATTTCATGGCAGATAATCAGCTTCATATTTTCTGTGGCAGCCATTAATACACTGCAGCCTTAGCTGTAGGCCTGTAGGTAAAGCTGTTTGCTGTGACTGCTTTTCTGTTTGTCCCCTGAGAGCTGAGGATTCTCCAGCAAGTCCGTGGTGAGCAGAGAGATGTCCTGTTCTGCCTGTGATACAGCAGTCAGAGCAGACTTGGGCTCATTATCTTGCAGCTGTATTGGTAGATACTTCTAACTGATCTGGAAATACATGAAAGAAGCTCTTTCTCACATACACACAGCAGGAATGCACATAAGCCAAAAGATGGTATTTCAAAATTGACGTGTACTATCTCTAAATCATATTCCCTGTTGTTCATTTTTCTTAATGTTGGAATCATTATACTGATTTCTACTGAACTGACTACACCCTTTAGCCAAGCTGTGATGCTGAAGTAGTATGAAATAAGAACAGTTCCTCAATAATACTCTAAATGTCTCTTCTTAAATAAGTTTTAATTTCTAAACTGCTTAAATGTTGATTTGGGAGCCTGTCATATGCTTCCCAGAGTGCATATGACTTTTGTAGAGTAAGGCTGTAATTGTGGTTAAAAATAAAATTAAATTCCATGGTAAAAAAAATATTCTTGCAATATTTAAAGTGTTTGCAATGATGCTAACAAACCGAATTTGTGTACCCTTGACCCAGATGTATGCAACTATCTAACACTGATTATCAGCTAAATGCCCAGAACGTAGTGTCAGATTTTCAATTCAGCATTCGTTTTTTATAGTAGCCACTTCTGCAGTGTAAACACTGCAAGGGTTAGAAAGAACAGGGGACAGGGAGGCAAACTGCTCCTTTAGATGTTGTGCTGCTTTGGGCCTCAAGTTTAGGTGCTCTGCACTGCCTTTCTGTATGGACCACTCTCTTCTCTGAGGAGCAAATTCATGCTTGTAACGTTTGCCAGTGTGACCCGTGCCTGGGCTGTAGGCCTAAACCAGCCTTGCAGAGATGATGTGTTGACAAGATGACATCTTTTTAGTATCAAATACTGGTTTCCCATGGCAGAGACACCAGTGAGGACGCACCAAGCTGTACAACACTCTCAGCACTGCTTGTGTCAGGGGATGTGACTGGCAGGGAGAGCAGGGTCTTTGCAGAACAGGTTCCCCCCCACGGTGTGCAGACACCCCCTGGTCACGAGCAGCCCCAGGCAGCTGAAACAGCCCAGCACTTCCTCTGCAATGCCGTGCATGCCCCCACAAAAGGCTCTCTGAGGCTGATGCTGCCCCTGGTAACACCTGAGCAAAGCAAATCAGGGAGATTTTCCTACAGAGAAACAAAGGCTAAAAACAAACCCAGCTGGAGATTCGTGTATCTCAGCCTCGCTCAGGCACTCAGAAAGTGTCTGCCCCTTGGCCAGAGCCGTGCTGACTGTGGTCATGCCGTGCCTGTCCTGCCCCTGCCCTGCGTGGGCGTCCCCTTGGCAGGCAGGAGGTGACATGTTTGGAGCAGCTGCTGCTGCTGTCTGTGGGTGTGACTGCAAAGGCACTTGGGCATAGTTGTCTTGGAGGGCAGGGCTTGGGACAGCATCAGCTGTAAGGCTGCAGGCAGTAATGCTAAGCTCTGGTTGTCATTTTAACTGAGTATTATGTAAATCAAATAGAGTAGCTGTTAAATTAAAGCGTGAGAAGGTAATGCCTTCAGGTAATGCCCGCTGCAGCCAAGCCACTGGATTTTAAAGAAGTATAGAATTTGTCATTTCCTTATTTCTTTCTGTTGGAGATGGAAGTAAAGGCTCAGAAAAAAACCCACCCTAATTATTGATTTTCCCAAGGAGCCACACTGACAGCTCCTCACACAAAGAATTTAGCAGCGTTGGGGTGAGCCAGAGCTAGTGGCTGCAGAAATGAACAGCTTATCACAGATCCTTTCTCAAGGAAAACTAGACTCATTTTTACATCCCATGGGAAATAAGTAACTTTTTCAAGAGGGCTTGCAATAAAGAAGAATTTTTTTTGGAATGGAAAACCTAAAAAACCTTCTGCCTTCAGAGATCTCCATGGGAAGTATATTGAATATCTGGATATTCAATCAAATATGAATTCTGATATTTTGTAGTAAAATCTCATTCAGAAAGAAACATACAGATTTAAAAAGATCTAATTTTATTGATTTAGTGTCTGTATTAGCTTTGAATGTTACTAAAGAAAATCTCAATCAAAAAAATTAAACCTCTTTCTTAAGGTTAATCTATCCATTATAGTCTTTTAACTACTGCAATTGCTGAAGTTTTTGAGGCACAGCAAAAGGATGAAAATTCTAGATTAGGGCTACCTCTTAGTGATATTTTCAATTAAAATATTTTAAATTAAAACACAGGTCCAGGTTTGTAAAAATTTTTTAAAAAATCAAAATATCTTCTCACTTAAAAAAAAAAAATAAATATGGTTTTCTTTAAAAAAGAATTTCTACCAAAATGTTCCAGCTATTGTTCAAGTATGGAGAAAACCCTTCAGGTGTGGACCACTGCTGGTGCTGTGATGCAAGGTGACATTGAGCAGCTGATTGGGAGTGTTGCTGGGCACATTATGACTGCCTTAACTCAGGAGAATTTTCAAGATTTACTATTTTTCCTAGAGCTAGGATAAAAAGCTAATCTAAATATTATTCAGATGTAAAATCTCCTAGAAATTTGGACAGAGTCTATTGGGACATTCCAGTTTCATTTGAAAACTTTCAGTGTTATAAACTCAGTTTAATCTACCTTTTCAAAAATCTGAATGAAAAAGAGAATTGCTCATTTGAAGATATGTTCTTTTCATTTCAATACCTTTCTTCTGTTTTCCCACCCTGTTAGAGCAGATTTTATTTTTGGGGGCTTTTGAATTTTTAATGTATTGGCATTTTCATCTGAAAGTCCACTGTAAAAATATTTCTGGGCATCTGTCTTTAAATGCTATTTGTATTTAAAACATAATTATCAGTAGTTTGGGTGCACTTGGAATTGCATATCAAATTCATGTAGAAATCAAAATACAATTAATATAAACACTCTTTCATCTGTTTCATTTTATAATAGAAAGTATATAAAATGTTTTTTATGAATACAGCAGACAGCAAAGATAAAATCACTGTGGAGGAAAAATAATTGAGACAAAGGAGGAGATAGTTATCTTTCCTACAGATTTTTACTGTTGGCTGCTTTTTGTTGCCTGTTAAGAGTTTACATTAATGTCTGAAAAATAGTACATGACCAGGTCATTCACAGGTTAGACAGTCACTGACTAAAATAATTATCCTTCTAGAAAGTTTGATGCTTACTGAAGACTGAATTTAGTGTTCTACTTTGCTGCATTGCAAATTGTTAGATTTTTATTTCCTTTACACCAAAATAAGTAGAATGTAACTACGTTTGCTTCAGAGGAGCTACTCCAGGTACATTGCTAATCTTTTATCATCTTCATTTGTGTATCTCTTGTCATAAACTGACAGGGGAGCAGTCGGTGCCGTGGTAGTTACTGTGAGGTAGAGTTGCATTGAACTTTGTCTAGTCATTTGTGTTTGATAAACCCCTCTGGTACTTACCCAGGTGTGGGGGTTCTCTGGAGTGCTGGAAGCATTGCAGCAGGTCTGCTTCAAGCACAGATCACTCACAGGAAATGTCATTACCTACCACAGGGCTTTCACACCTGGAGCTCTTGGAAGCTGGGCCAGGAGAGCATCCACAGACTAAATCTAAATCGTGGTCTTGACAAATGACCTTATTGAACAGCATATCCCTTAACTTCTTTTATATATCTGGGACATCCTAGATCACTGTGATGTACTGTCTAGGAAGCTGTGCCACACCAGTGTGATGGGGAGTCTTTCAGCCTGTGCCCTGCATATAAACTGGTGTGGAGACTGGCTTGGGAAGGATAGGAAATCTTGGTAGCCTGAGTGAGAAAAGCTGTGATGTGGGCCCCCTTGGTATCCTTAGGAATGACAATGATTCATGTACAAACACACAGTTTATATTCCCTCCATAACCTTACCAGCAAGGGAAGGAAAACTTCTATGCCTTGGCAAGAGTCCCCAGTGTACTCAGAGCTTTGGCTGCATTTGTGTGTTTATGAATTCTAACAACCCCATCACAAATGTTGTCACCAGATACCTGGGCTCTAGCCACGATAACTACATTTCCAAATGTTTAAGCATGGTTTGCTCTTAGGAGCGTGCTCTCAGCTGTATTATAGTTACTATAAACAGAAAGATATCATGTGAATTACTTTTTTATTTTGTTTACTCCCTAGCTTTTCTAGTCAAAGATGAAATATGCATGGCATTACTTCCAGACTTGTGTTCTCTGTGTCTTAGTGCTATAGAGATGCCATTATCTTTTCTTCCTAAGACCTAATATCCTGAGATACAGAGCAGAGAGACACAGTAGAGGGCCCACCACCACTGGAGTTAGTACAGAATGTGCATGTGGCATTTGAAAAACGTTGTTTGGCCTCCTGGAGAGAACCAGTGTAATTTTTCATCTGGAAAGTATTCAAAGAGTATTTTCTGGGAAGGAAAGTTGTAGCTGTGTAATACAATTATGCAGGCAAATGTTGTAGAAACACTATCCAAACAAGGTTGGGTTATGGTATGAGGGGGGAAAGCAAGATGAGAAAAAGTAGTGATTCACTGTTTTGTTGCAAAGGGAACAAAATGTCTCTTCATATTATTTTGTATCAATAACAATGTCCTAAAAGACAGGAAGAATAACAGCTCCATAGAGAAAAGAAGAAACTACACTTTTGTGTACCATTGGAAGGATCACAAAGACCCCATCAGTCTGACTGATAAATCAGCTAAAACTCTTTTGATTTCCACAGACATTGGCTCTAAAGAAATCTGCAAAGGAGTTCTTGGAGGGTCAAAGGAATAAACAGTATCTTCTCCAGATTGAAGGAAAGCAGCAGAGTAGTATGAACAGAATAGTCCAAAATGGAAACAGGGGAAGGAAACTACTTCTCTATATCATATGGAAGTTTCCAGTACATTGTTGGTAATCAGGATTTTTGTGATGAGGCCAATTGTTGGTGTAAGGAATTCTCTTAGAAGTGTATATAAGTAAACAAAACCAATTTTAACTTCCAGAAGATTTAAAAAAAAAAAAGTTAGCTTTGAATAAGTACTGTGGAGCAGATGTTTAGAATATTTTATTCCTTGGCTATAACTCTACTTTGCAAATCTCACAGTCATGTTTCCTTTAACTATGATAAAACCTCTGATTATTCATCGAGGAGTAAACACCAAATTTCTGTATATCTCTGTAGACTTTTGTTCCCTAACAGCTCAGCTTCAGTGTGTTTCTCTTAGGGAGATAACATGTATATTGGAAGAGTCACCAAACGAGCAGCCTGAAGTCACACAGGGAGCCAACCCATTGCAGAGCAGCTCACTGGGCTGCCCAGGGACAGACTGCCCCAGTAACCACTGGCCCTGTTCTGCAAACAGTGCCAAGTGCACTGCAGGCATGTGTTGGGTTTGCCTGCCCACTTCCAGGCAACTTATGGTTTTTTCCATATTGCAGGATGTTTCTTCAGTTTCCATAAGGAATCACCATTAGATCTGCTAAATGCAAGGAAGGGACCTCAGTTCTATTTGTGTAAGATCAGCTTTTTGACAGCCACACAGCTTTCAGAAGAAAGGAGGGAGGAAAAAAGAAGTGCCAATTAAGAATGAGAAGATGTCAGGATGTTTTAAGTGCAGGATTTGTTCTAACAGCAGGTCCTGGTTAGAAATTTTCGGACATGTTCCTGACCTAAAGTATGTGCAGCACAGTAGCATTTCCAGAAATGAGGTGTGTGGGGCACTTTATCACTACATCACACAACACAGGACAAAATTTGTTTTTAAAACCCCGAAGCCTTTGAGTGCAAAAAGGGCACTGTTTCTATGTGGTTATTTTTATTACCTTATCATCATCATCATCATCATGGCTAGGCTTCGTGAATGAAGATTTGGGGTTACCTTATTATAAGCTTTTAAAAAAAAAAACCCAACCCAACCCCCAAAAAACCCCCCACAAACAAAACACCAGCAGGTCTTTCTTCTTCAGTTTTGGAGGGAAAAAAAGTTGCTTCCAGGGTGAGATTCAGCATGCCAAGTCTCTGGCCAGAGCAAATTTTTAAAGCTCTATCATAAACCTCTGAAAATAGGAGTTTATAATAGAAATGCAGACATACAGTTAATTATATCGTCATGAATGGCGCCACTATAATTAGCTAACTTCTATATGATGCCAAGTTTTAAAAGTATTTTACTTTTATGGTGCTGGATGTCAAAAGCTATTTATGTTAGTTTCTTTCATTTTTTCTTTTATTGTCTTACTGACCTGGCTCTCCAGGTTAGGAAAATGGCTTGCAGATATTTCTTCAGCCCTGAAGAACCTTTGCAGCCTCGATGGTTAGCAGATTCCTAGAATCTGGGATGTCAAAGGGAGTGGGTTCCCTCCAAGGGCAGGCAGGAGGATATCAGCAGAAGCAGAGTTCTGTGAGTAACCTTGGACTTGTGATTCTGATTGAAGGGCTTATACTGAGGTGATGGACAATCTCAGCTGGACAGAAATCTGCTAATATTTGGTCATTATATATACTTTTAAGGTGACAGTTTGAAAAAAAGATAAAATACAGGGAAGAAAATGAACATAATCTGTTTTATAAATACAGTATTACCTGCAGGTTCAAAACCAGAGAAAGGTGCTAACAACAAACCCAAGAAGATTATGGGATGAGAAAAGCTCTTTCCTTAAGTTTTTGTTTTCAAGTAACTGTAACTCTTTTGCAGCTCATTGCATTTTAGGTGCTTTATGGTCCACACAGGGATCACACTTTCAGCCATCACTGAAATCCAGTTCCCTCTCAAGCTGCATACAAAAATTATGATCATTTACATTGAAAAGTAAAGATGAATGTATTGTTCAGTTAAGGAACCAGGAGAATCTATGAATTAACCATACATTTATTATTTGAGTTGATAATGATATCTTAATAGACTTAATCGTAGAAAATAATCATCACCATTTGAATGTCCATGCAAAGTCTCGCCTGTTTTTTAAGATGGTAAGGTAAATATTCAGAATTCTTTTAAAAGAGAATTTATAATTTTCTTTTATCAAGCAATAGGCATATAATAGTATTCTAAAGTTGCTAATTGTCCTTAGTGTTTAACACATCCACATCTATATGTGCATATATAAAAATTATGATTAATATTTTTATGCTTGATATAAGTTTTCTGAATTATAACTGCTGATGTGAAACTTTAATTCAAATACACTGCACCCTGAAAACTGTTGCTCTTTAGGGATGGTCTAAATTGTGCTGCCCTGGAGAGATATTTTTCTCTAAGGATGATATTTAAGCTGATGTGTTAAGACAATGCTACTTCTGGGTTTTTTTGTATGAGACTATGTGACATGTTCCAGGAGTGTTTGGGCAAATGGATGTTAAGTCTTTACAATCTGATAGTCTTGAATCATTTTGTCCTGTTTTCTGCTGATCTGCATTTCTTCAGATTTACCATCTGAGTTGATCTCTTCCAATAAAACTTCTGATGGTAATTTTTAAAGCATTTTGCTATTCAGTAATCAACAGCACAGTAGGAACTAACATGGGTTGTGCTGTACTTTTGGGGCAATCTTTTCCTTCTCTTGGCCATGTGTCTGTCATCTTTCCATGATAACCCTTCTTTTTGTGATCATTTTTGGTTATGTGCTATTTATTGGCTACAGAGAGTTCCACACGTGCTATTGCTCCATGCAGAGCTGATAATGCAAACTAATGACATGAGCTCAGTTACCACATACTCCCTTATTCCATGTGGGCTTATTAAAGGATCCTCAGGCAGATCTTTCCAGCTCCGACACATATGAGCAATCCTGCTGATTGCAGCAGAACTGCCCAAGTGTGTAAGGAATGAGGGACTGGCCACTGAGGGAGGAATAGTAATTTCTGCTCAGACAGGGCATGTCAAATCAGTGGCCACCAGCCAGTGTGATGGAATTAATGAGGAGAAACAGTAGCCAGCAGTGACAAGTTGGGATAAACTCACAGAGTTGCAGTGCCACATCCAATTACTGTATTTCATTGTTGTTCCCTGGAGACGAGGACCCTCTGACAACCTCCATGAAAGCTGAACTGGAGATTCTGGGAATAGAAAAAGCTAGCATGAGTAAAGCTTATGCTGATCTCCTTTAAAAAAGAGCAAATCCTAACACAGAAAAAGCTTTGCCTTTCTTTTCTGTTCTTGACTTTGCTACAAAGTCTGCACTTTGCTGCCTGGCAGAAAATGTTAAAATAAATTACTTTCAAATGAAAAGAGAAATAAAAGTTAGGAAAACATTTTTTGTCTATGTTTAATTTTGTTCTTCTGTTGGAAGGGACACTAATTTTTGATGAAAAACATATTTTGATCTAAATTTCTTTTGATCAAACCAAATTGGACTATCAAGATTCCTAGCACCACTTTAAAAAATAAAACCTAAGGCATCTTTTTCCATGCCTAATAAGGGCGTTTACTAGTAAAGGAACTGGAGAATTAGTCCAAAGAGTGCAAACCCATATTGATGCCAATGATATTTAACTCCATAGAATACTTTGCTCAACCATAAATTTCAATACATATGAGAAAAATAATACCCTCGAGGAATGATTCATGTGGAATTATTTAATTCTGCTCAGCAGAGTGCTGCTTTTAGCTGGGAAAAATCTTCTCATAGGCCGGTAGGCAGCAGACTATCCAGTACAAAGCCAAATGACATCACCAGCTTCTCTGTGTAACAAAAGGCCAATGGCATCCCCCCTTGCTGAGTGAAAATTAGCAGCAGGTCTTTGCACTGTGCACATACTCTGAGAGGAGGGAATTGTGTCATTGTTATTTGCTATTTCCGCAAGCTGACACTTATCTTGTAAGCACATCAACTGTTTGCTTTAGCTCCACAAGTCATTTCCTATACATTATATCAGTTAGTCCTGCTGTTCTGCATTGTGTGCAAAAGAGGTTAAATTCCACATGTAGAGAAATCAAAGATGAAGGAGAACTATATAAATAATTGTTTTAGAATGGGAACCACTATTTGTTTCTTTAAAAAGTGACTGTGTCAGTAAACTGTTTCAGACTTTTTTGTCTACATTTGAAGCCAGATCAGCACATCAAGCTCTTAAACTCCTCGAAAATAAAGTAAATCAGATCAACTCAAATTCTACAATTAGAATTGTAACTTTTCTTGATGTGCCAAAAAAAGCACACAGAACTATCAGCAGAAAACCTAGAGTTGGCTGTAGTTGCAAATAGAGGAAGATATGAGGATTGGTTTTCTTTTTGTATATTTGGCATATGTAAAGAAATAATTTTTTGTAATCATTGTGTCCTCACAAATATTACCCACTTTTACTAGCAAAGGTTTATCTGCTGTATTGTTGCTGGGAATTGTTGTATAATTGTTGTATTATTGCTAGGGAATTGGAAGTCATCTAGTAGTTTTTTCCAGCTCTAATATCATCAAAGCTTTGGGTTTGGTTCTGCCTTTCTACAGTAATGTTTGCTTACTCTTTGTTTTTATTGAACTGGAACAGTGCTGTCATGTATAGTGCTGTATTGTTTATCTGACAATATACCAAATAGAACTGTATATTTTATTCAGCTTTGTTTGAAACATACCATTGATAAAAGAGCTAGAATATAGGCTTCTTTCTATCTCCTGGCTCTATTACAAGATCCTGAGAAATGAATTTCCTTAGTCCATGATTGAATACAAACTTATCAGTCGAGATTTTCACAGTCTGTACATTTCTGCCATAGAAAGAGTTCAAACACTCAAGTGATACAGAGTTCACATTTTTTCTTGTTCTCACTATCTTTTTCCTGTGTAACTGTATTAACATCACTGTTCTTCATATTTTCTGTATTTTTAAATATCCCAGGACAATATTATAAAATATTTGTAGAGAGAAATGTAAAAAGTTATGGCTTCAATTCTTCAGACACTTAAGCAAGTGCTTAATTTAAAGCATGTGGGTAATCCAAATTTACTTCAGTCGCTGGCTTTTGGACCAGAGCCAACACATTTGGAATGCATCCTGCATATTTATTCTACTGTATATATGATTCGGTCACATGTGTGCAAAATTGTTTGTGATTAAATTTGTCAATTAAAGTAACTGAATTGAAATTAAACCTGAGAAAAATCTACAGTGAGTGACACTCCTGCAGTAAAGTTAACATCTGAAGACAGAGAAATCTTTCCTTTTCAAAAACCCCTAGCACTTAAGGCCAAATATCTATGTAAATTTGGGACGGTTTTTTTTTCCTTTCTTGAAAAGTAGTAAAAAAAATTGAAATTGGTTTGATAAAATAAGAAAAAGTTATCAGATCTGTTGCCTTTCATAGTTTCCAGATCTTTCTTTTGATGCTTAAGTGTGCCAAAAATATCTGGAGAAGGTGCAGGCAATTTTTTCATCAGATTTCTTCATAATTTTGTTTGGTTCTCCAAATATTATCCAGAATAGACTCCCTGGAAAAAGACTTCCACTTTAACAGTTAATCTGAAAACTATTTCTTCTTTTGGGATTTGATTTTGATTGTGTGCAGTATTAAAATAAAATGCTGATGTCCTACAGCCTGTCCTTTGTGCCTGTCCTCCCTGGTGGATATTTTCTGAAAAATATAAGGAATGGTCAGGTAGTTAAATGCTTCCTAGATCCTATACATTTATTCAGACTCTGTGTATGCATTTGCAGATATATTTTTTTCATATATATTATATATATACAACAGGGAGAGAGGAAGAGAATTCTTATTCCATTGGTAATAACTGGCTGGTAGTAAAGAGCAAATAAAGTACTCTAAAGAGAAAGAGGTTTGTTTCTAAATGATCTGTCTGGAGTCCTATATTATGCATTTTATTCTTAAAGAAGCTGTAATCTCCATCAGTTTTTATTCTGCTGTGTCATTTTCTGTTATATAGAACAAATATAAGAACAAATGCAAGAATATATTATTCCTTTGCAGAAGAGTTGAGTGGGCCTAACTGATAAAGTCCATCTTTTGCCATCAACAGGAAGGAATTATGTATTTTTATTAGTATTCATTTTATGCGTTTCAGAAACGTTTTTGAGGGTGAAGGGCTTCCAGGATGGCTGGAAGACCCTACAAAATGTTTGATGTGCTAGTCTAGGAAGCAGAAATTTCCTTTCATTTCTTCAGATGGAAACTTAGACTCTTTGTTCCCTAGTTCTCTGATTCCTGGACTACTCTCTTCAAAAGAAATTTCAGCTTTTTGTGTTATTTTTAAAACAGGAAGAAACATTTTCCCTTTGTTTTTAACTTTATCACTGAAGGCAAAACTTGAAAGAACTTTTTAACATAAGTATAAAAACATGAGCATCTGTTTTCCTGGTGAAGAGAGAAATGTCTCAAAGGAAGCCCCATTCCAGCCTGACTTGATTCCATCCACACCTAAGTGTGTGCTGGAGCCATCAGTGGCATTGGGAGAGTTGATATTGCTCAGACGTGCTAATGAGTCGAAACCTTCCTTGTGGAAACTTCCTCATGGCAGTGCTGTACAAAACTAACTATTTATAAAGTGCTTGTAAAGGAGGTACTTAAATAAAAATCTTTGGTATTTGTGCAAGGTCACAGATTATTGAGTATCTTCTAATTTACTAGGGCCAGATGCAAGTCACCCAAGGAGGTGTTTCCTATGGTGCTCTGATCTTACTTTCATTTGCATGGGGTCCGGCCCAAATTTGAAAATTAAGCTGAATTTTATGTCCTCACTATGGCTCCTCTGAGGATTTAATTCCTGAAAGTGAGACCATGAGGCCTCACTTAAAAAAAAAAAAAAGGGGGTCACTATGCTGAACAGCATTGAAAATAAGGATAGAGTGCCTTATCTGTGACACTACTGGAGGCCACAGGCCTTTCTTGAGACTCCAGTCACTTCCCATCTCTTCACCAAATTCCTGAAAAGACAGATTGTTATTCTAGAATGATAGCAAGTGACACAAATATCAGAATTGCTCTCAGGACCTTAGCATCTGTTAGGGGTTGAGGTACATGTGTGAGAGTTTCAAAAGGGACAAAAAAAGATAAAACCCAAAAGCATTAGCATGTCCAGAATTATGCTTCCCAACAGTAATGTCACTATTTGGGATGACGTTAATATGGTGCCCTACATTTTTACCAGCTTGCTTTCCTCCTCCTGTTCACCTTCAGAAGATCTCTAACAGACATAGTAAAAATTACCCTGAGTTGTTAGTTCTGCTTTCATCTTTAGAGCCATATGGTTTCTGGTTTCTTGAATCTATGTGTGGGTTTTTTTGTTTTGTTTTGTTTTGTTTTTTTTTTTTTTACTTGACAGTCAATAGAGAGTGTGAAATTACCAACAGCAGAATCAAAGCTCCTGAACAGCTTACAGCTAGATTTTTTTTTTTCTTTTCAATCATACAGCTTTGCTTTTTCTATTCAATGTGAGCATTTATGCAAACATTTTAAGGGCCATGGATGATCTCTTCTTTATTTGCTCACTAATCACTGAATAAGAAAGTTTCCTCAGATCCTACTCAGTAAGTCAAAATCTGAAATCTCAGCACTAAGTACAATTTTCACTTGATGATTATGAATACTTTACCTTGTCAGCTCAGATTTGAGTGCTTCATTCTGAAGACTGCAAGTCAAGGCTCCTATATTTAAGTGTTTTACAGGAGGGACTGCTGGTTTTCACAATACAGTGACAGACAATCATTACATCCACATTTCAGCTGAACAATCCTCTCGTGTATATCTCTGTAGCCAGAGCAGAAGTATAGGATATAAGGATATAAGACATTAAGTTTTTTGTTAACCCAGGATCTACCTTTTGTTCTTGTTGTTAGACCCAAAGGTAATGATGGCTTCCAATTAGCATGGACCACTGGAATGTTAATGACTGGAACGGAGAGGGAGGTGGGGCATGGAACTATCAAGTGGGATGTTATAAACCTTGAATGAAGATTTGAGTTTGTGAAAATTCACCTAACCAAGCTCTTTTTTTGCCTCTCTCGCATTCCACTTATGTATTATGGCAACCTTTGTTTCCCTAGGCTAACTTGCTATCTGGAAGTAAACACTGAATTACCCCCAGTGTAAACTTTATACTCATCCACTTGAAAACTGCAGTGCTCCTGACATCAGGGGTGCCATAAAGTATACCCACTTGAAAGGACAGTACATGGCTAATTTATTGACAGGCATTCCTGATCTAGCTGCTGAAGAATGATGATTCTCTAGGCCTACAGCTTTGTGGGGGAGTTTCACATGGCTTTTGAACTGATTTGAAACGTGCCTTTGGCTAAGAAATCACTGGTTCCTCTGAAGTAAACAAGGTGATTATACTGGTCACCAATTATTGCTGTGTCACATGAGGAAATTTTCCTTCTAAAGGGTGCCAGCAGTGGTGCAGGTAGAGAAACCTTCTAAATTCATGGTGACAAACGTGGGAACTTACAGAAACCTGGATGCTGACAGGCTGCAGCTGAATGCATTAAAAGGATGGGATAGGCAAAGAAGGTGGTTTATGAGAAGCGTTTCATACACAGAAATGTAAGATGCAACCTTTGTTCTTTTGGGAGACATTGTTTTACTAGAGATAAGGAACTGAATTTCAAAGAATTCAAGTGCTTACAAACCCAAGGTGAAACAGAACTATCTTACCCCACTGCACTGAGTGAGAGCCTGACTGTGGTAGGAATGAATTTTCATTACCCTGGGACTGGTATGACTGTGTTAGTTGTGGGGCCATAAAACTGTGATGAATTTTCATGCAAATTCCCTTAAAACACTGTCCTTAAAGCCTTTAAGAAATTACCTTCATGCATGACTTGAGTTATATTTTGTAGGAGAAAATATAGTACAGGGGAATTTTTTGTAATAGATTTTGAGAAGATATTTCTCCCCTAACAGTTTCCTTAGGGGCAAGAGTCTAACCCTGCAGGCCTTGGTGGAGGCATTGATGAAGATACACTAAAATCCCATAGCCTACCACCCATCTGTCCAGAGTACCTACCTGTCTCACATGCTTTTATAATTAGGCATTATACCATAATAATGTGATTTCTTTTAGGTAAAGAATTTAGAGTTTTATAGGTTAGAATAAGTGAGTGCAGTGGTCATCTGTGGAAGCAGAACTGTGTGATGGCTGGCTGGCTGACTGCCCAATTATGGATCTGTTCAAACAGGGCTTTCTGTTGCTTTCCTCAGAAAAGCAAGGAGGAAATCTGAGCCAGGCAATCCAATTAGCAGAAAAGTGCAGATATATTCTATGGAATTAAACAAACTTAGATTAAAGACATTGTATACAAAGATGCAAAGGGAATCCAAATATTTTAAATTATTGTGTACTTACAAAAGTAAAATTTATTTACTTCTTTTTAACTTAACTAAAATAGCCATATAGAAGTTCCATACCTGGTTTTGTGTTTTGAAGGCTTTGTATCTCCTGGTGGTTGTTGGTACTGGGCTGATGGGATGATGAGGGAAACAGAGAAGGAAACACCTGACAAAATTTAATCAGCAAAATGTAGATATGAGGTAACAGCTTGCTATTGACGTTGCTGACTGACTACAATCTTACATCCTTTCTGTAAAAAATACTGTTTACTGGAGAGGAGCTTCCTAGAGCAGTGGCCCAGCCTCCAGGTAGAACCATGTTACAGTACAGAAGTAGCAATACCAAGATGTTGTCACAAAATGTCTAAGGGTATTCTGGACTTAGCACCTCAAAACAATTTCAGCGTGTGAACTGCAGGTTTGACTAAGAGGAAATTAGGGGATGGTGTAGGAAACAATTATTCAAAGCTAGTAGGGAAAATGCAGTGATGTTTAGATGATGTTTAAAAATAATTTTCAGGTTAACTAGTTTAATTCAGCTGTGCAAAGAGGGAAGTACTTAAATCCATGGAGCCATAGCCAGTTTTGGCTCACAGGCTTGCTGTAGCTACTCCACTGAAGTCAGAGCAAAGGATGGGCAAAGCTCATTTTGGAGTTAGCTGCTAACAGCTGGCCAGATCTGTGATCTTTTACCTCTTGATCTTTTCTTAATCCTCCAAGCATACGCTTAGAAGCAACAGCTTTCTGTGCCAAAGTGTAAGTGCTGATATTTTCCAAGCCCTGTTTTCCAGCTCTAATAGTTCTGGTACAGTTAAGCTATATATTTGACAACATATGACTTTGTCATCTGGGAAGGAGCATTACATTTGGAATCCAGGGGGAACAAAGTAGAATTCAATACTTTCAATGGGAAAGCTTAGAGTTTGTTTTGTAGGACAAAAAGACCAAGTTATTACAAATTAAAAGGAGAGACTTTTGTAACAAATTCCTTGAAGATAATTTTATAATGTAGTGTTAGAATCTGACAAATTTACAAGCAACAATTATGCAGCAGCACTGCCTCATCAGAGATGCAGTCTATACTTACAAATCCCTTTAATTGTTACGGTTAATTTCTGTTTCCTGGAGCACTTTATTTATAGTGTTTACTTTTTGGGGTCTGTCATCGATTAAACAAATCTTAGGGGATTTTCTGAAAATTTACTAGAATACAACCTCTCCATGCACCCTTGTTCTGTTTGTCTAAAACTGGACCAAATTTGGAACTAAAGTATGTGTGTGGGAAGGACATATGGCTAGGTAGAAGACAGCATATGTCTTTAGTATGCACTTACCATGCAGTTAGTTTAGGCAGCATCTGTTGTTTGTTTAAACGACTTTTTTTTCTTTCTTTTTGTAGGGGGAGGGTGCAGTCTGTTTAAAGGAGACCTGCAAAGAGAGGGAGGGGAAGGGTTTATGTCTGTTTTCTTCTTTTTTTCCTTTATGTTTAAGGAAGAATTGCTTTGGCTTGCCTTTTGTCTTAGAAATATCAGGACTTTGAAGCACTATCTTTCATGGTTTTGTTGCAGGCATTTTTGGATCACTAAAGGTCTGGGAGTTTTTCTGAGCTTTAAATGGAAGGGGGGGTAGGTGTGGATTCCTAACAAAGAGCATTTCTCCAGCCTCTTCTAGTGAAATGCATTTATATTTCTGCTACCATTAGAGTAGTTAGGACCCTGCAAGGCTGCTTGGTGCATACACCTTATTTAACATATGCATTTGGCACACATTGTGGTGATCTGTTGTTGCAGTTCAGGCTGCATGTATTTACTTGGTGGGAGCATTTGTTCCTCCTCTTGCCCCGGGAGCCCCTATTCAGCAGCTACTTCTGTACCAGGAGCTGAAGAAGCAGGACAGGCACAAGGAGAGAGGTCCATCCTGGCCCCAGTTTTATTCCAAGTGCTGGACTGACATGGCTTCCCTGAGCTCTCTGGAGCTGCACCTTCACTGAGCAGGCACCTACCTGAATTCACAAGCCTTAACTGTCTCAAATTTGCCACCAAGACTTCCCACACTGAAACCCTGACATACTCAGCAAGCTCAGAGCAGTTCCATGACCTCCCTCCCCTGCATCGTGTTTTAATAGTCATGAGCCTGTAACCAAAATCAGCTATTAAAGAATTTACATAATACCTCACACATGAAGTAGGCCAGAACTTGGCAACTGCTGTGGTGTTTTGCTAAGCAAGTACAAATATAGAGGCAGACTCAATTTTGGCAGGAAAGAATTCCCAACTCAGTTAATAGTCCTTTTACATGTGCAATCTCTCACATGTCTCAAATCAACCGGTTTACCACTTGTATTCTAATTTCTAAGAAAAAGCAAAGTAGTCAGACCTGGATTTCTATGGTGCATATTGTTTTAAGAATTCTCATACTAGAAAGAAAAAGAGGAGACAGAAGGAGAGGGGAGTGTCTTTTGTCACATAAGCATTGTAATTGCTCAAGTGAACACTATGAGTATTTTAATTTGAATTTTTTTAGACCTTCTTGGCATTGTGAGAAACGATGTGTTCAGTTAGAATCTTGTTTGTTAGGAACTCAGAACCTCACAGGCTGGATAAAACCCCACAGGTGTGAGTACAACTGACTCAGTGAAGCACATCCAGGTTCTACAGCCTGGAGTGAGAGAAGCACACAAGTCAGTTACAAAAGGAAGACCCATTTTCAAAATGTTTCACTCCTGTCCCCATTCGCTGTTCATCCATTATTATTTTAGTGCTAAAGCCTCAGCCAACAAGAAGAGTGCATATGTTTCATAACTAAAAATGAGACAACAAATCATGTCTTATTTTTAGTGAGAAAAAGTGCCCCTGATTCTAGTAACTTATAACTTCATGGGGGTAGATAGTTTACTCTAGGAAACAGGAAGCAGAGGACAGAAACAATTTGAGTAGATAGAGATGTTTGTTGCCCTTTCCAAACAGTTCCTAATGGTTGTGTGAGAACTATCACACCGCTGCACAGATGTCCTCCTTCTTTACAAGTTGCCTTTGCTGCAGAAGTCACATGAGGGAGCTCTAAGGTGAGTGCAAAACCAGTTGGAAAATGGTACTTGAAGAGTAATCACCAAGAGTTCATCTCAAAATGGCCCTTGGGATTCTGCAAATGCCTGTTGTGGATCCAGTATGACTCAATAATGTTATCAATGAGTATAGAGGAAAATATAATTATGTGTTTTGGATATACAGTGGAGAGAGGCTGCAAGGAGCTGGGAACAGAGTGTTAGAATTCAAAATGAGTTTGCAGGCTGAAAAAAATGTCCACGTTTTCCTCTCTCAGATGAACTGCCCTTCGAGCAGCCTCATGCAAAATGCTGTGCAAATAATGGATGAGGACAATCAACTAGATAATACTTGTTGCAACTGTATCTGAGGGCTGTAATAGTTCACAAACTGAAAGAGAGTCAGGAATATGTTTATCTTGTGTAAGATTATATTTCATAAGAAATTACTTGTTCTTTCTGCCCTTGTCCTCATGCATATAGCCTTGTCTAGGTATAGGTGTGAACAAGTTGGAAAGAATCTAGAGGAAAGCAAAGAGAATAAGCAGAGGTGCTGCAAACATGACTTAGGAGTAATGACTGAATGGAATAGGATTCTCTATTTAAAGAAGACTGATAGGAGATATAATGTGCAAGTGTGCAACTGTGAAAAGAAGAATAGAATAATCTATCCACCACATCTGTGAGGCACAGGAAGGGAAATAATGAGCTTAGCTTGTGTCAAATAACTTCTGGCTTAATGTTGTTTTTTTTTTTAATGTCTCAAATAGTTAAGATTAAAAAAATGCTAATGCATAGGGAGGTGCTGAAGCTTCATTTTGGACATCTTTAAATAAACATCTGCCAGAAATAACAAGAGTATAATTGAGGGTGCTTTGGGAGTAAGGTTTAGTGCTCTGAACTAAATACCTTTTTGAAGTTCTTTCTGGCCTTATTTACTGTGATTCTCTACTTCTGAGTGCTTCAGGCTCAGTACAGAGCTTGCTTATTCCCCTTTCTCTTCTCTGTCTTTCTGCATGTCTGTGAGAGGCCAAGGTACCCAGCTGGGGCTCTGGGTACCTCAATTCTCCTGTCCCAATAGGCACAGTGAAATTGTTTTGGTAAACCCTATGTAGCTCTTAGACCTACATAAGTTGAATTCAGTTTTCAGCAATTTTCCTCCCAGTGAAGAAGTCTAAATTCCACTACTGGGACGACTGTGCAGTAACTACCCTGCTAAACCTGCCTGAGTGCTGATTTGTGTATTTAGCTATAAGAGTGGGATAGCCTTTGAAGATGGGTGTCTTTGAACACTGGTTTGGCTGCATTAAAGGAAAAATGAAGACATGGAAATATATTAAGCAGTGTTAAATGGTTACTAGGGGTTTGGTTGAGATGCTGTAAGGAACAAATGCAAAATTTATTTTTGGGCAACATTTAACTTTTGTATCTGACCATTCTTAACTACTGATCCATATAATATACCTTGTATTTTAAGATTTTTTTTTTCCTTGGCAGGAAGAATGCAGAAGTAACTTTAATTTAAGTAATTTTGTTTATATGCACCCCAAACATATTTGTATACACAGGGAGCTCCAATGACAATGTAATTAGAGTAACATGAGAGCCTTAAGATCAGGAGTTCAAATTTGTATTTGTAAATATTCCACTAACTTCTAAAACATTCTTCAAAGATGTTTATTATCTTCACTTTCTGATTAATGAGGCTGTCATACTCCCAAATACAGAGAGAGAATTTCCCCTATATACAAGACCTTTATTACTTGAATGTTTAAATGATCATAACTGTTATGATAATTGAAGCAAGACACTTAAACATGTGGATGGGAGGAGGAAAAAGGTAAAAAACCTGCACACATCTTTCCATTGCATCTAGATATGTCTAGATTATTTTTGTTATTTTTACTAAACACTAATAGTTCCTACTATAGAAAGCAAAACAAAACAGATGAGCAGTATGGCAAACTGTTTTTATTTTACAATAAAGGTTTGGGGACTTGGGAGATGATGCAGACTTCCTTGAAAAAAAGCTTCATTTGTTTTATAAAGTGTATTACATCAATCCATCCATGCTGTCCAAAGAAAATTTTGTCCTATGATGAAGTTACTTATTGGCATGCAATGCTGGAAGTGATGCACATGCAGCAGATTCATCTATTGATTTACATATTACCAATAGGTAATGGCACAGTGTAGTCTCTGGATATTGTTCTGTTCCTTTGAGGAAAAAGTCTTTTGGACTAGTTGCTATTTCTGGAAATAACCCTTTTAGAGAATCCTGGCAAACATCTATTGATCCAAGACAAATGTGGAAAAACAAGGGATTTTTGGTGAAAGCAGAAGTAATATTTCTTAAATTATATTTTTTTAAAAACTGTTCTTACAGTCTTTCTTTAACTAAGGCACTTTCAGCCCTAGCTGAGATTTCTGTAATGATGTCTGTGAGGAAGGATTCCTAATGTCTCTCATCATTCTTCGGTAGTTGATTCTGAATATTTTATGATTAACTGATTACTGAGAACAGTCCACCTTTATATCAAACCACTCTTTAAGATTACTCACTCTAGGATAGCAGGTTAGGATTAGGGTTCTGGAATGGAAAGCCTCTTTAGAGCTGGAAATCCACTGAAGTCTATTTAACCAGAGAGCTCAACCACCCTGATCCATTCTGCTCTGTTGGCACTTGGGGTTGGGATGGGGGACAGGGGCCATCAGAGCTGGATTTCCCATGGAGGCATGCCCAGCCTGGAGACCTGGGATGAGGGCTGCCTTAAAGATGGAGCTGCAGCTCAACACATGTTTGTGCTTAGAGGGATTGAGTAAATACCTTCAAGGTGAAGTTTCTAGTTAGAATGAATAAATACCTCATACCAGTGTATTTTTAAGACACTCTATTTGCAATTACTGTAGAAAGTCAATGTTGTCTTGCTATTGAGGTGCCTTGTAGCAGAAAATTCATAACATTCTTCTGTGAATTGTGGGCCACACCCGGTATAATTCTTGATAATTGCTGTCATTGGAAACGTCTCAGTTGATCAAACTTAGTTTTAGTAGTAAGAAAGGAGTGCATTAAATCTTAGATAGCTTTTTTTTTTTTTTCTTAAGTTAGGCAGCAGTTTTCTTGTGTGACTTTAAGTAAAGAAATTTATTTTTGTAAGATGTTGGAAACCAGATAAACTGAAATTGTTTTTCTTTGGGAGATAGTCATTCCATCTACTAATTTATTCTCCAATATAGCCATATTGTTAATTGGCTAATCCACTCATTAGGGAAAGAAAGAATAAAAAGTAGTCTTCTTCTGCTTCATGGAGACTTTCTAAAGCTAATACGTTCCAAAAGAAAAAGGCAAAAGGTATGTGTTTCATAACACCATTGCTATCACATACATGAAGGATTAATTCTTCACACAGCCAAAGAACCGAAAGAAACATCCTTGGAATAAATGTGTTAGTGGTAGCTCTGCTGAGATGACTAGGATGGGGTGGGAGAGAGATTATTTTACTAACAGCTAGGATTAGGTTTGTGGTTTCTAGAAAAGATGAATTTCTTATGGGGCCGCCTCCCTGCTGTGGGGGAAATGAAGTCAAATCTGGGCGTGAAAACAGTTGCAGTGGCTGCAGAGGCAGAGGACTCTTCCCGAGACAGGCACACGTGGGAGGCTGGGCACCAGTCCAGCCCTGAGGAGGTGGGGGATCACCACTTCCACTTCTCCCTCCACATACTGGAATTGTTTGGGATCTCTGAGGAGAGAGAAAGGCTCTGCTGCAGTGAGGTCCCAAGGGAGACAGGATGGAGCTGAATCTTAGGAACTGGGTCTTCCCTAGTTCTTTGGAGCTGTTTTATTTTTGTGTTGTAGGCACCACTCCAAAACCTACAAGGAAAGGAGAGTTTTTTCCTCATCTTTTGAAGATTTTTTTTTTGCCCTTTCTAGCTACGGAAGTAGTTCTAGAAACTGCTCTGGTAGTTTGGTCGTTGGGTCCATGCTCTGATTATTTTTCCTATTCTGAGCCATAATTATATCTTTATTTTGAGACAGTTGTCCTTAAATATAAATGCTTTTCTAGCAGCATTGCATAAAGTTGAATTAATGTTAGCAATCCCTTTTTGAAAGACATGGTCAGAGCCATGACTTCAACAGGAACTGGGGATGTGTTGCTGTAGCTTCTGTGGTGTGAGTTTAGCACCAAGAAATAAGACTGGCTGAATGTGAAACAGCACAAGCCACAGTTATTGCAGTGCATAATCTAATGTGAAAAAATCCAAACAACTGGGACTTGCCCAGCACACAGAAAGGTTTAATGGACTAGAGGGAACAGTGGACTTGAAACAGTGCTGGTTTGACTGAAATCTGATTCTATGTTGGGGGTGGGGTAGTAGCTGGTATACTATCACCACCAAATTGCTGTTTATTGCTTCATGGAATTCTCTGCAATTCCTGCTTCTCCCCATGTTTTATTAATCAAAGTGAGGAATTGGGCTGTAAGTCACAGGGTGCACTTTCTGTGTCACTTGCTTGAGTATGGAGAAGGAATAACTCTGTTTTCCAAAGGGCTGACAGAGTTTCTGTCTATTCCTTGTTTCCTTCCCCAAGCCTCCATTCATTTTGTTGTGGGAAAAACCACCTGTGGGTGGAGGGACTGGAAAGGGATTTAGTGTTTCAAATGTCTTTGACTCAGAGATGTGAGCACTATCTACTGCACTTCCTGCCTGTCTTGTTTAATAAATGTGTCCTTCCTTGCAAAGGAGACTTTGATGAGAGGACATTCTGTCTTCTGCTGAATCACTTGCCATGACCAAAGGAACTTTCTTAAATTCATTCTACCTGAAATGGTGGCTTTTAAGAAATTGTTACCTCATTTCTTACTAGAAGTGCTTCTTGAAGCAGTCTATCTTTTTCTCTCCTAAATGCAAATCTCCTACCTTTTTCTTAGCACTTTGCATATGACACTTTTCATCTGAGGCTTTTAAATTGCAATGTGTTATAATTTTGTTGGAAGTATGAAAATTTTATCTGAGATACATGTCCTGGAAGGAAGTTGTAGTCAGGTGTATGCCAGTCTCTTTTCCCAAGTAAGAAATAACAGGCCAAGAGGAAATGGCCTCAAGCTGCACCAGGGGTAGTTTAGATAGGATATTAGCAAAAATTTCTTTACTTAAAGGATTGTCAAGTGCTGGAACAGGCTGCCCAAGGAAGTGGTGGAGTCACCATCCCTGGAGATATTTAAAATATCTGTGGCACTTGGGGGCGTGGTTGAGTGGTGGACTTGGCAGTGATGGGTTAATTGTTGGACTCGATAATCTTAGAGACCCTTTCCAACCTAAACGATTCTATGATTCTATGTTTTTAATTAGACTAAACAAACAGGAACAAAATCATAGCCCTGAGTCTGCAGACAGATCCCGCTGATTCAACCTATCTCTCTCATGAATTCTTTGTGAAACAGGGCCTAACTTCAGATGCCTTTCTTCCGGAAATGAAGGAGCTCAACTGCACCACATGATTAGTTTTTCAAGCAAATAACTTTTTGGCTATCAATGGAGGGAGCCCAGGAGGAATGACCTGCAGGTGTGGAGGAAAATTTAACTTCCCAACCATGCAGTACTAACTCTTTGTTCTGCTGATGCAGGATTAGAGCTCAATGGGAAAGAAAAAGATCAATGACATTCAAGGCTTTGTCTTTACCAGGGTAGGATTTTTATGTTCTCAGCACCCATAACTGGGACCAGATTTTTCAGTATTACTCCACTCCCACTAGATCCTTAAGTGTATATTTGACATTAAAAACAGCTCAACACCAAATGCAATGAATACTTGAAAAGCCATCCACTTATTTGTATACCTAAGTTCTCTTTCCAGAAATATAGCTGTATATTTTTTATGTAATCTTAATACCCCAAAATTACACAGAAGATATGTAGTGTGGGTGATATTTCTAATATACCTGCAATTAACAGTGTCTGCTCACTGCTCTGGAAATTCCATTAGCAAAAATCCCATAATAAACCCAACTGAGGTAAGCAAACTGGTTAGGAAAGAATTAGAAGTTACTCAAAATATTTCACAAGCTGCTTAAAGCACAAAAATCTTTAGAACATTCTTTTTTTATTAACTAATATTTCTGATTTCTGAGATTTGATAGATCTGAATATGTGTTATTAAACATGAATATTTTATCCCCTAGTTTTCTATCCCCCAGCAGAGTAACTTGCTAAACAAAGATTGGGGTGTTTTCGCTTCGGCCAGAAGTAAAAACTGTCTATGGCTGTCTTAGGAAAGATCTGTTAAAGTTCTTGCATTTGACAAGTGTACATGTATATAATATTTGAAGGAGTTTAATTTAATGGATCATAACTCATAATATGGTCAGCACTCTGAGTTCCCATCAATCTAATTCTTAAATTAAAAAAATAATTATTCAGGCAACTTTGAACCAGTTGACAACTGTACGGTCATTTCTGGTCCCCATGGTTTTGAATTTTTCTGGAGCCAAGTCAGCATTGTAGAAATTTTCCCTCCAGCAGCCCCTCTCTGAGTGCTGAAGAGGTGGGACTCCCCCGAAAGCATTGCTAACATGTCACCTAGATCTCCTAGTGAGACTGTTTTGCAAATATTGCTTATTTCACCTGAGTGGGAGAGGCCACTAGTGCTGTAATTATAAAGTTTAGCTTAGCTCATGTAGCTGAGAGCCCATGTTGGTGCACAGGCCCAGTGATCACAAATGCTTTGGAAACATGGCCCATTTGGATGGTGCAACTAGATTGGCAGGTTTCCACTGATAACGTGATTCTTTGTGTGATGAAGGTCAGTTTATTTTGAATATTTAATTTTGTATTCCAATGGAAAAGTCCATTGCTTAAGATTCCATTTTGAGTGCCTCAGAAGTTGTGGGGATTTTTGCTTTTTTGTTTTGTCTTGTTTTGAAGTTATAATGAGGACTTTGCACTGGAAGCCTGCAGCAATCCCGTTATGCTGTGATTAATGTCACTGTATAATTCTGACAAGCTGAAGCCCTCCCAGGGTGCTCATTCATCATGGATCTCTCTATAGCTCTTATTTATTTATTGAACAACATGTAAGCACAGTTCCCTTTTTTGTTTAATGTATCAGCATATCAGTGTATGTGGACTTCAAGGTTTCAGTTTTGTTGACAATAATGAGATCATCCAGACAATTATTGTTTGATTTTCGCTTCACTAGTGAGGAAGATTAAAGAAAAGTTAAGGAGCTTTGTCTGTTTCCTGTTACCCATTTACTGAAGGGGAAGCAAAACTAACTGTTTAAAATGTATAAATTATGAGACTCATGCTCAAACAGTACATGAGGAGGTTGCATACCATTAGTTCATTGGAGTTGTGAATGGGTCAAGCTGGCTCTCTGCTTAACTAAACCTTGATCTGGATCCCTGCTTAAACAGCATATATGAGGTTAAGGGCCAATGCAGATCCTTTGTGTGTACCATATATGAGTGTTTGTCCAGCTCATACACCATCAAGTTCTTCCCAGTGCAGAAATTCCTTGCTTTCAGAGGAAGGACCTATACCTAGCCATCAGGATTTTGTCCAGGTGTCCCAGTTCCTGCAGGCTCTCTGTGCTGCCGTCTTTCATTTGGAGAATAAAAAGGGATGAGAAATTGAACACCAACTTGTAACAGAATGACACACAACATTTCAAAATCATGGACATGCAGTGTCATAGGCCAGGCTGGGAACAAGGACACTCTCACGTTCTTTAGCAGGTTGGAAACTGCTCAGATACTGCTGTGATAGGTGATGTACAAGGGTCTGAAGATAAATTGATTCCCAATACAGAAATAACACTGCACCTACAAGAGAAAGTATTGGAATGGACAGTTTAAGATCAGACAAAAATATGAAGAAGTTGGAGGGAATTCAGAAAAGAGCCACAAACATGATTAAAGAGCACAGGTAAGATGATGACAAGAGAAGATGAAAAGGAGTAGATGTGCATGGCTGTATGGTGATTAAGAAGGTGCTTAAGCAACTACAACTAATTGAAGGGTATAAATGTAAAGGAAGGAGCATAACTGTCTGAGGTGTTCTGAGGGCTTGTAACTGGGAGTAGTTGGATGAAATTAATCAAACAAAAATTTAAGCTGGGAGATTTCCAAACAGTGGACCATATGTTCCCTTCTGGCATAAAAACGTGTGAAGGGGAACAAAACACTCTGAAAGCCATGTGGCTTTTGAAGTGCAGCTGTTGTTCCACATTCTCTCCTCTGCTCTGTGAAACTAAGGGCCAGGGCCAGGTTTCTGAAGTGCACATACTATCAACACAAGTGTTAGAAAAACCAGGAAATCTCTAGTTAAGCTTATCCACCCCTTGAAGTCCCAGTTACAAGTTGTACCTTTGCCTTTCAACCTTACCCATTTTTACTTCCCACATGTCTCCTCCCTCCACTCAAACCTTGACTCCCACTGAGAGAGAGTGTTTAAAAATTTATGGTTTTGCTTTGTTGGGAAAGTTGATTGAGGCTTTGAAGTGTATGATTAATGTGTGGACAGTCTTTCAGTTCAGGATATGTTCAAGTTTGCAGTATGGAAGGTATTGAAGGATGGATAAGGAAAGGAGTTGTACGGTGTTTAATGGTGTAATAGTATGCAACACTAGTTCTGGTAAATAAGTTTAGTAACTCCTTCCCTTTAAGAGCTAATGTATGTGGCTGAAATCACCACATAGTATGCAGGACAAAATTTTCTTGGCTTCTGATTAGGAGTTAGGAGTGTTGTACAGTCTTGCTAGGCTAAGAACTAGAAGTTATTTTGTCTTTGTAAATAATACAAATACAGGTTGTGGGTTTGGGTTTTGGTTTTGGTTGGGTTTTTTTTTTCAATGTGGTGTCAGTTTGTTGCTGGTTTTGTTGGGTTTGGTTATTTTGGTGGTGGTGGCAATGTTTGATTTACAATTTTAGGAAGACCACAAGTAACTATTTTAACAAACTTAAGAATAACTCTTGCTTTTTGATGTAATTCTCAACCTTATACAGTTCCTAATGCCTTCCAAATTGTGCCCCCCCCCATGCTTCCTAACTTCCCACCACTCCACACTCCCCACAGCTGCACTCCAGATTGTCCAGTGAAGAATTACTATGTCATGTTTGGGGAGTGAATCCAATCATTCATATATGTAAGCAAAACTGAAATCTATTTGTTTAAATGCCTGTCTCAACATTAATTATAGTGTCATTCTTGATTTCTTCTCAATAGAAGCCCATAAAGTAGAATATTACATAGTGTTTTGATTTTTCTGTTTGCATTTTTTAAGGGAAATGCTTTGTCCAAAACAGTTCTATTTCTAGATTTTAAAGAGGCATTGTTTTTGGGAAAGTAAGTAGACCAAAGGAATTTGAAAGTGTTCACAGTATTCCAACTGAAGTCCTTTAAGAAATATATGGAATTTACATTTCCCAATAAAACAATTATTTTAGTTGAAATCTGCTGCTGATACAAAGAAGTAATTTTTGCTGGCCATCAGTTTGTTTGCAGCTGTTCAGGGTAGCCTTAATGCCTTTTCATTAGACTGTGAAAGCTATAGGCTAGGTATTATTGGTGATAAATTCTGACAGTAGTAATTGCTCTGTTTTATAAACAAAGACCATCAGTAGCTTTGAGTTTTCCTTTATCAGTGTATGTGAATAACAGCTTATCAGTGAAAATGTAGCAACAGGTCTGGGGTATTTTTATGTTCATTTTAATATTCTCAAACACCAAACAATGAAAGAAATAGACCTGCACCCAAACTGAATTAAAATTTCATCAAAAGCACAAAGGCAAAAGATCTCTGAATTAACTGAACCTTTGCCTCCTGCTGCATATCTAGCTGTTGTTAGAGTTGCTAACCTTGATTAGTGTTGACACCAAAGGCTATATGTTATTGTAGATCAACTTGCACAATTACTGCTGCCATCTCTAATATAGCTTTTTAAACAGAAAAAGGTATAAGAGTCTAGTTTAGAACAGGAGCTAGACAAATGCAGGACTGAAGTGATGTGCCCATTTTTAACAGGAAGAGTAAATTAACCACTGTAAAAATTTCCTAGGGACACAGTGTTTTTTCCTTCACTTGAAGTCTTTGTATTAAGACTAGATATCTTTTTAAAAGAGGTGCTGTAGATCAAACAAAAACAATGGGTTTGATGCAGAAATTAGTGGTTGTTTTGCCTATGTTACCCAGGAGATCAAATGCAATAATCATAATAGTCTATTTTGGTTGCAATGTCTAGTGTTTCAGTGAGTGAATTATGTATTCAGCAAAAATAGCTATAGACAAATCAATACTGAGATATTTGGCTTTTATTTACTTGCTATTTATATGAGAGATACTATCTCCATCATTATGTGTGAAGAAAAGTAGTGTTTAGATTTAAAAGAATAAGATTGACCATTTAACAATTGAGATGTAATGTTTCACCTACTTTATTTCAGTAAATAGGAAGGTTTCATGATTATGTTACTATGTGAAGTTTTCCTTAATAAAAAATCTCCCAATTGTAATAAATTATATTACATAATCAAGATTTGCTAACTTCTAAGAACTGCCTTAAAATGTGTTCATACTCATAGTGAGATATTTCATTTCCCATTTCACCAGGACAGCTTAACAGGGTGGTTTTATTAATCTACAGATGCAGAATTTGAAAAGAGTATATACACTGAGTGTAAGGGTTTTTTCTTTTGGTTAATTTATTTTTTTAAGCAGTAAATACAATGACTTAAGTCAGTTTGCTTAACAAAGCAGGCTGGGACTTGGTGACTGGAACTCACCTTAATGGGTTTCTGAGATGACTTTTTAATTCATTGCAGTTCTTAAGCTATTGAAAGTAAAAAAAAAAAAAAAAAAGAATAAATTATGTCTTTTAAAAACACTAACAACAAACTCATGTCTAATGACTTCATGGAATGATTTCAAAGTAACATTACCCCTGGTGGAAAAATGGGAGCTGCCTGCTTTCCAAATGGGCTGCACCTGTGCAGCTCTCATAGAGGTTAAAAACATATCAAAGAGTTTCATCTGTGCAGGGCCTTCTGGGACACACTAAATGGATTCAGAAGTTGGAGGAGGATCAGCACTCCTGGCATCGTGTGCTGTGTTACTGTTGGTCTTTGTTTCCTGTTAATTGTGATACTGCCAGGGAAAGACTTTTTTTTTTTTTCCGGTCTCATATAAATAAATTTAAAAAAACCAGTCTGCCTGCAGGCATGGGATCTGATGCCTTTTCTAGCTGCAGAGATGCAGTCATCTGGTTTTAGTGCTCAACATCTAATAGCTGGCATATGGACAGAGCACAGCATTCTGTGCTGCTCCCCCGGCTTCTCATAATCAGCCATTGAGATCCATTACTTCAGCAGGTGCACTAATATCTGTGAGCATGCCTGCCTCACTGAGAAACTGAAGATGTGTGGCTGTGGCCCCTCACATAAAAATTTTAATAAAATTATTATTGCACACAACAGGTTACATTCCCATTCTACAAAATGGCCAGTGTCCTTGGGGAAACACATGGGGTGAGGATCTATTCTGCAATGCTGTAAAACTAACCAAAGAATGATAAAATTAATGATAAAACCCAAATTACTTAAGTATTATACATGTGTATGCTTTTAAGGACATGTTTGTCTTCAGGACTACAGTTGTATGTTGAATGCATGTGGCCTTTTCCTAGGTTTGTACTTCCTATCATTATCCCATGTGCTCAAATTAACTTAATTGGTAGAAATCAGACATTAGTATTGGCCAGGTTTGTTTGGATTTCTCTTAAAATATACATTCAGCAAAGAGAAGCTCAGGTACAGCTCCCATCATGTTCCACCTCTACCATTAATAGCAAAGTTTGAATAGGATGTGTCAGAAACAAGCTGTTGGAACTAAAAGATGCTGACAGCAGCAGGAGGCTGGTAACATCCCATGATGTAGCTGTTGTGAAAGTGCACATATATTTAAAGATGCATTTAAATTTCAGAGTAGTTCCTTCACCTACAAACAAGAAATTCCAGTAGTGCATTTAGCACCATTGTCCTCACCAGCTGCCATATTTTTAATTAGGAAATCAGAAGAAGCATTTATCTTTGTATATCTGTTTTCCTGTCCCAAAACTATGCATCACATGGTATCCAGGGAGGCTGAGTTAGTAATGCCTGTAGAAACTTTAATGTTTTTAATTGTATTTCTTTATTTTTAGACAGACCTACTCTTGTTTCATTCTTTGCAATTCTCTTCAAGAGGCAGAGCCTTTCAATTGTCTAGTTATAGGAGAATGCAAGTCTATTTTATGACAGTGTTGGCGTGTAATGTTCCTAGCTAGAAGCATGGTCTTATTCCCCAGAAATGGAATAAACCTCCACGGGATGAGGCTTCATCTTGCAAGGTTAATGAGACTGGGGGGTGGAGAAATGGAGAACAACCACCTAGACAAGGCTCTCTTTGAGTGGAGACATTTTCCTGCTGTGCTGCTTAAATCTGTAATATCTGAATTGCGATGGCTCTGATGCATGGCTCAGACAGACAAACAGCCAGGCCCCAAAGTACATCATCCTGAAAAGTCCATCTGAAATTAAGGAACATTAAACATTGCATTCATGACAAATGAATAATCTTGAGCTCAGGGTCAATATTTATTTCAGCTAGAAAGTTCACCGTGGTTGCTATGTGCTTAAGGAATTTGAATCTCCAGTGCACTGTAGATGTTATTGTCTCACCTGGCTTATAAAACTTTTCACTACCCTAGGTATCATTACTCCTTGTTTGTCTACTCCTGTGTCAACTTTCTTCTCAAAAAGAATTACTATAAAGGATTTGTATATAATTTTAGTCTCTTGCTAAGATCACCATTTAAATCTTTAGATGGGGGGAGATGTTTCAATTAAAAAGCAAATGCTTGTGCAGACAGAAAGGTTTTTTTCTAAAAGAGCAGTAATGCTTACTAAAATAGTCAGTCAAATCAACCAGAAATAAAGTAGAAAAATCTTTCTTGTTTTGAGTCCAACTCAGATTTTGATGTTTGCCTAGAAAGAACTCTACACAACACATTTGTCAGCACCTGGTCAGCAAGATTTTGAAAGCTGTTTCTACCTCTGTCTCTCTTTCTGTATTGCTCTAAAATATATTTTGTATTATTCTGCACACAGGCCTATGTTAGCCCAACACTTTGTATTGATGCACACAATTGTCACGCTTACTGTTCTACCAATAGTACAGGAAGGTGTATGATATAACTAATGACTTTGTGGGATTCACTCTGAAAGGTAAGACATTCCTTGTAGAAGAGATGAAATTTTTAAGTCTCCAAGACAGTATATTTCAAAACAACTGGAGCTTTCATGGCCTAAAATTTTGTCCTCCATTGGAGCAGTATCCTTTATGAAGGAGCTTGAGAAAAGGGTGTACTATGCCTTCTGTAAAAGGATTTTTTTTGGAGTTTCTGAATCTGTGCAGCACAGACAAATCCCCATTTAACTGCTGGCCATTGATCTAATCTGCAACATCAGGTACATTAAAAACGTGCCACCCGTGATGGATCAGGCAAGGGGACTGAGCTTGAAATCCCATTCCTGAACAGCTTACTTCATTTGTTAAACTTATTTTTACTATTGAAACGTGTTCAAAAATTGGCCTTTATAAGTCAAGCTTGTGCAGTGGTGAACACAATCTGCTGGACAAATTCACAGTTACATTAGCATTTAGAAAGGGATGTAGAGTAAACCCTTTCATTTCTCTTTTTCTTGGCTTTTGTCTTTGGTCCTGAGGATGTGATATTTCATGCTCCTCCACAGACTCAAACAGGATAAAAAATAGATCGTTGTTTGGAGAAATTCAGGGAAAAAAAGAATATCTGAAATAGCTATATGAAATACTATATTCCTTATTTTAATAGTGTTTCTTAACTAACATTGTCATGCGACAATCATGTGCTATCTAGCTTGTGAAAAAAATGTGTATTGTGATGCTTCCTCAAGGCACTCACTTGGCATTAGGACCCTGCTCCTTTTTATCCATCGTTCTTGCCTTTTACAGTCAGCGTGCCACTAGACATGCTGAGATATGTAAAGAATATTTGCACTGTATTTGAACTCTGACTTGGGTGTTTAGAGACTAACTTAAGCTTTGTTCTTCTCACTTCTTACAGAGCTTAAACTACAGTATGTTATGTTTTAAATATGGTCCCTGAGCCAAGTTGTTTCCTCCCTAGAACATGCGTTAGGCATCAGCTCTCGCCCGTCATTTGCTGGGATTGATAATGTGCCAAGTCTTGAAGTCTTAACTCAGTTCTTACTCCGACAAGACTCCCATGGAAATCAATGGAAGTTTTGCCTGATTAAATACTTCTGGATTCCTCTCCAAAATGCTTGGCTTATTTATATCAGGAACGATTGGAAATATCCAACATTTTAGCCCCTGTAAAGCAGGATTATCAAAATCTTAACTGATGGAGGACATTCTGAAGGCAAAATACCCAGGGACCTGTTTTCTGACAGTAGAGCACTGCCTATGTTTGAAAACCAAACCCAATACGTGGTCCAAAAAGCAGTTAAATTTATCTGGATTCAAACTTATAAACAGTATAAGTTAAACTTATAAACTTATCCATTCACATACAGACAGTATGAGATGACAGTCACTTCTTTCACTGTAAGGTGACTGATTGATGACTTGTATCATTCAGAGTTGCTTCAAACAATAACCTATGAGATATTATATATAAAATTTTAATTCATTTTTTGAAAATTAAGAAAATAACCATGTGATAGATTCATACAGAAAGATGTACTGTAGTTTAGTAAACATTTCATTGCAATCAGTTTCAATGTATACCACAAAACCACTTCAGGATTAACATAATTACCAGAAATAAACAAAAATTAACTTTAATGATCAACTTTTAATGTATGATTATCATCCAACTCTTATTTTTTAAACATGCTTAGGTTTCCATGAAACTTGGCATGCTTTATGTCATACAATACATATTGCTTTGAAAACAATATGTGTTTTGCATCTGGAAAAAGAAGCCATCTGGAGGGTATAGGAAAAAGTAACATCTATACCTTCTCCATCATTCTGCCATGGAGTGAATCTAGTTATTTTGAGACACATGCAGCTTTCATTTCTTGGTGAAAGCAAAGGAAGTAAAACACAGTGTTCGGACAGAGCAAGAAGATCATATGAACCAAAATAAAATGTAATTTTTTTAGGTATTCTGATAAATCTGTGCCACGCTGTGGCACATGAGAATTCTGTTCTGTACCCCTCAGTCCTGGTGGTACAAGCATCCCAATCAGGCCCTGCAGTTCCATAGGATGGTGTGCCTCTGTTGTGTCTTCACTTGGAGCCCAAGTGCATCTTTGTGAGGTGTGTCCTGGTCCCACTGCAGAGTGCACTCATCCTGCCATGTAGACATGGCATATCTACAATGGCTCTGACTATGAGAACCAAGATCAGGTCATGATTCTTTCCATTGTCTGGAGAGATGTGTCAAAGGAGTAGGGCCTTGACTTTTGGAAAGAAAGCACATCATATTTCTCTCCAAAGTCTTTCTCCAGCTGTCCAGGAACTGCACAGTGAGATTGTGGGATTATGTCTACACTGTGACATGAAGTCAGTTGTTAAAGCCTTCTGAACCCTATGACTCTTGCTTTCTTTCCCAATGACTATTAGCCCAGCTGCACTTTTGACTTAGAGTATTCACATAGCCAGGAAGAGCTGGCTTGTGTTCTGTCTTGGCAGACAGTTTTGTAGCATGCATGGCTTGCGTGCGTCTGGCCCATCCAGACTTAAGAACAAGAGCTTGGGCCCACATTAAAATACCAGGCATGCTTCAGCACCTATAAGGCACTGTTTCTTGCTCCAATACCTGCCTTTTATTTTCCTCTTTTTTAATATCAGACAAAGCTTATGATCTTAGAACTGATTTACTGTTGCTGTGTAACCTGCACAGATGTTACTTTTTCTTGTGCCTCTCAAAAGTACAGAGTTTGAGCTGAGACAGATTCTTAACATGGGCATGAGATTTTTCACTATGAACTGGGGGCTGGCCAAGTCCTGAAAATGCATCTAAAAAGCAAGGCAGCAAATCTGACTTTTTGGGCATTTGCTGTGACAGAGCATATGAAGAATAAAAGCAAGAAGCTGAGGGGGCAGGGACAGCGTTCTTTAGGGTGGGAGCTGCTGAGTTCAAGATGCAACAGGGCTTAGGCTGGAGCCCAACTTGCTGTCTGCAGAATGTTGTTCCCTGTCCCTACAAGAGCAAGTTGGGAGGGAAACTGCCTTCAGTCACCTCACAGCTGCGCTTGGAACTAGATTGCAGTGCAAGTTATGAATGCTTCTTGCTTTAGTTGCTGTGTGGTCAGTTAGCAAGGGGAAGAGGTATGTCAGAAGGACAGATGCAACAGTAATGACAACTAAATCTAGGGAGTTGTTCTCTGGTCAACTGTTCTCTAGACTGTTAACTTTTCTACACAGAGAGAGTAGTCCTGAGGTCTCTAAAAACATGGCTGTGATTGCACTGTGCAATAGAAACAAAGCAGCCTTCTTTGAAGTAGTGTGCCATATTTTAAAATTTTATTTCTTTTTTTCCCCCAATTCCTTTGTCTTTTTACTTTCCTATCTGATACCTCTGTAAATCTTCCTGCTTTCACAGGGCCTATGGATGCTCAGCACAAGTTAGCATCACTCTCTGCTAAAACAGAAAAAGTTAAAAAGCTTTATGCCACTTTCATTCTCTGAATCTCTTGGAGTGAGTCTATTTTATCTTCTCTGCCTTTCAGTTTGTATGCTCTTTTGGCAGAAACTGTTGGCCTGATTCTGATCTTATCTGAAGTGTGTAAATCAGAACAAAGCCCAGTGCTTTTGAGTGAAATACGGGAGCAAACACCCTGGTATGGTGTATGGCATGTGCTGCCAGGAATTCCATTTGGATTCACAGCAAAAGGGAATTCTTAACTAGGTTCAATTTATACAAAGGGCAGTTTGCTACTGCAAAGGGAGTCAAATAAAATAACTCAACACTGAAACAAAAGTGGAGGTAGGGATCACAGCAGCGAGTTTTAAAGGCATTTATTGAAAAGTCTACAGAAGGAAAAACTGAAAAAGCAGCTAAGAGACAGTTCAGCACCAGCATGAAAAGTCTGTATAGACTCTCCTTTTCTGGAACATACTAAGCTGGTAAGACACCTGGTATTTCAACCAAAGTCTAAATATTCTTTCACTTGCTGTTATAACTATAGTTAAACTCTTGGAAAGGAATGGACAGATGGTGGCATCAGACTGAAAGGAGGGCAACCCTGGTAGTTAAAGTCAGCATAAGTAAAAGCATAATTTTAAGGTGAGTGTTTTTCAGTTTTAAGGTTCAGTGTTCTGACCAGCACTGCTTTAGACATAAGTATGGAAGAAACCACAGAGGATTTTTAAATTGACTAGTGGTGACACCACAGTATTTAATTTTTAGTTTGGGACTGGCACAACTACGTTTCTCTTGATAATATCTTTGTAATTTGCCTTTGATTTCTAACTGCATATATCCACCAAAATTAGACTTCAGAAAGCCTACCAGAAAGGGATTAGGACCTTTTCATTAGTTCCCTTGCTTTCTCTCTTCTTAAATATTGAAAATAAATTCTTTTTCCATTCACTATGCCTTCTGTTCCTCAACTACCAAACTGAGGATCCTGTCCTACCTACAAATCCTGTCACAGAACTCACTCTTACCTCATTAGACAGCTGGATGAACTCTGCTCTGCTTTGCTGAGAGAGAAGCCCTAAAGTACTCAAGGCAAAAGTGCAGACACCAAAACGTTAGGGAAAAAAAAATCAAGTAAACAGTATTGTTTTTCATTTTTATTCTTAAACCTGGACTATGGTTTGCAAAATCCAAGACATTCCCTTAGTGTTGTTCACCTCTGAAATATTTTACTTTGGAAAGTTTTTGTTTTGTTTTTTAAAATGTCGTTATTCAAGCGTGTACAATCTGGGATTATTATAGAGGGTTTACTTGAAAAGAATGTTTAATTTCAATGTGATCTAAGTGTTACGGGGTATTATTTTCCTTTTACCTGGCTCATCACCTTATTGTAGTTCCCAAAATATAGAAATCTATTTGTAGTACTCTAGTTCATAAACTTTTATTTTGAAAGTTTTAGATTCTGCGACCCGTACTTCAAGTCACAGGAACAACACCATCAGTCTTAACTTTTTACATCTGCCCAGTTCTCCTCTTGCTGATTTCTCGTTGATTTAATTCTCATCCAGATGAGCAATTGATCCCTTTGTCTGGTCTCTCTGTTCCCCCATGAAAAGAAGTGACTGTACTAATCCCACCCTCCCTGCAGCCCAGCTCCCTGCCTGTGCAAGCAGCACTTCCCTCTCACAGCAATTTGCCTTCACAGGAATTTCTTTCATAACCAAGACTGGTTGCAAGAGAACAGACTGTGGCTCTCCCCTGTGGTTATGGAGCCACTAGTTTTGTTTTGATTTGTTGTTTGGGGTTTTTTTGTGTGTCTGTGTTCTACATATTTGGCCTTGTCAAGTATGTTTACTCTAGAGTAGAAAAAGAGAAGCTGGTCACAAAACGACATGGAGTTGGGCAGTTGTTGAATTGCTGGTTGTTTTATTCCTTAACTGGGTTATCAGCTCACAGTCAGAGAGTTGAACCCGATATTGCTGCTTTAGAGACACAAGGAGAGCTTTTGATTTTAAGTGTATGTCTCCATATCTAACTATTTCTTTGTGATATTCATCTTGAGATTTGAAGAGGAAGGTTTTATTTTATAAAGTGTTAGGCTTTGTGTGTGCTCTGCACACTCACCATGGCATGAGCCTCTCCTGTACCAGGGAAGTTCCAGTTCTCACTGCTCCCTGTCAGAGTGTACTTGCATTTCTGCCTTCTTTGCCTCTTTGAAGTGTAGAAGTTAGTAACCCAGAGGAAGCTGCCAGAGACTGGGGGACATCAGAATGGAAAAAATACTGCTCTGAAAATATCATCTTAATGTTGTACCCTAGTGTTAAAATTCATGTAAGTAGCTGTCAGTGTGTGCAAACCTGGAGCTAAAGCTGTTTGTGTGCAGAGTAACATAGCAGGGGAGCCTTTTGATTTACTGAGCAGCTTTGTCTAGATCCATAGCTGTTTCTTTGCATGCTTAATATTATCTTTACAGTTCTAAGAACAGATAAGCTGTTCTGACCCTCAACAGGATCATCAGATAGATCTTCTTAGCAGCTATTATACTGATTATTGTTTTAAATAGGAAATGCACTCACAATTCTGCATTAACATTGGGATTATTTTCAAGACACAAACACCCTCAGAAGAGCCTTCAGAGTGAGTAGAGCTATTCTCCAATTTCTTTAACCTAATATCATCAAATATAATCTGGCAATGAGTTTATCTGTTCTGATCATCCTCTCAACATCAGTTATTATCCCCCCCATAGTCTTGGGCTGTCATTGTCTGGGTACACTAGAACTCAACTGGAGTGCTTTGTGGGTTATCAGCATTTTGCATATTTTCTGCATTGCTTTCAAGCTTGGTAAGTGTCCAACACTGATAACTGGATAATTTGTGGGTTTATGAAAACATTTATATGGTTAAAACTTCAAGTAAGCATGACTAACTTATTTCCAATCACCTGTTCAGTGACTTATGTGAGGAGTCAATTGCCTTGTATTCTGTAGATCTCTTTCTGCTATGAGCTAATGTTTTCCATTTGTTCAGTAGTCCTACTTTAACATGTGACTCTAATGATAAATATCTGGATTCTAATCAGCATTGCTGCTGTGCATCTTCTCATGTGTTTCATTCCATGCATGAACCTGAATGCATTAGTGTCCTAAAAGTGTTTGTTCTAGATTTGGGACTAGCAAATCAGGCACGTTTCTACTCCATGCTGCTTTGGAAGTTGGAGGTTCAGAATTGAAATCTGTTCTCCTTTGTGAAAGGACAATATATCTTATTTTGCTGCAGGTCTATCTTTGTTTGGTAATCACATAATAGGATGAGCAAGCACCTTCAAAAAAAGATTGCATGACATAATCATTATTGGTCATTTTGAAAACTCATGATCAGGGTTGTCTAAACTAATAGGTGATATGGCTGTTTGTCAGCTTGCCAGCTTCAGCAGACTCATAACAGCAACAGCTTTAGCCAGAGTATTTCTGTCTGTTAAAAGGCCCAGTAGTAACATGTACATAGTTCCCTACCCTGCACGTTGATTTCAATTTCAAATACCAGGATTTCCTTCTGTGATGGAAAAAGCATTAAGCATGGTTATCTGAAGAACTGCATATTGGAGTGCTTCATTCACCATATGATTTCACTGTGGCATTCTGCTCCAACACGACATCCCTCTTAGGTAAGTATTTTAGCACCTTGTATGCTTTTATTGAAAGAACAAATCCATTGTTCCAGTCAATGAAGTGAAAAGTTTTTCAGTTGCGTAAATTCTGGGTGTGCTCATGCTTTTTGATGACCCAGTTCATTCAGGTATATTAACAGGAGTTAACAGAGGCCCAAGGAGCCATCTGGTTTTTGTCTTGGGTAGTTCTGGTTGGATGTTTTTGCCTGGTAATTGCTCTGGTTGGGATAGTATTTGCTGCTAATTTTTCAATGTAATAATAATGGACAGAACATTATTGCCATCCTTTTATGTGAACCTGTTTGTGGTTTAAATCTATAAAGCTATAGCAGCAATATATGGTTTGTCCAGATCATAAATCAGTTCTTCTGAGAATTCAAGTAGAAATGCCCTACTGATCTGAAATCTGTTGTCAGGAGGTACAGTGCTATGGAACATAAACATTACCTCTTCCAAAGCACCACTCTTATTTCATTCACTCTCCACCACTGGACTCTGGGTTCAATCTGTAAAAACTTGACTCATAGGTAGACTAGAAAAGGAGTAGTCCTTGTGTGTGCGTTTGTATGTGTGTGTGTATGGAAGGGATGAATGAACTCTCAAAATTGCCCAGTCACAGTTTGCTGACCACTAAAAGGGTTCCTCTTCCTCATCCAACCTATGCTGAACTTTTTACATTCTGGAAAACTCACAAATCAACCTCCTATACTCTTCAGACCTATGTGTATCTATGATCATCTGAGGACTTGGCCAGATCTTTTCAGGGGAAATTCTGTCATGCTAGAACATTTAATGACTTAATTTAATGTCTCAGTTGTTCCCATTTGCTCTTTTTTTTCTACCAACTGAATTGATTGCTGTTGAATTGGACAGAAACATCTCAAAATCCCTCAGACTTCTGCTTCCCCAGGATCAGGCTCTGAGTTGTGCTGTCTCAGCTCACAGCAATCAGTTGGCAGCTCTTTCAGCTCCAGTTGCCTTCCTGTAAAGTGTGCTGCTGAGAAGAAAAGGGAAAGGTTCAAGTTCTATTGGCAAATCCACAATCTCTTGGAATGACTGTTGCTTCTTTTCTTCTCTGATCTTCATCAGCAAGTCCAGATGCATCTGAGTGTGCATAAACTGGTTCTTTGCCTGTTTATCCTGGAAGATGTTACAAGAACTTGAATATGCCAGAGATATAATTTTCCTCAAGTCTTTTGCCAATTCAAGTGGGGTCTCTTCCTTTCCTCCTGACTTTTACATCTTAGTCATGCTGTGGCCACTTATGCCCTGAGCTGGCTGGTTCAAGCATAACAAGGGCTGGTCCTCGATTGGAACAATTCCATTTTTTGGAGGTGAAAAATTTTTGGACCATCATTGCTGCTAGATGAGACTAAGTGACTGCTGAAAAACCTCCTGCCCTTCTGACCAACTTGTGAGCCATTCATTTGAGTTTGACATTGAATTGAATTGAAAAATACTAGAGCTTGCACTTTGGCTGAGGAGGAATAGCAACTGGAAATTTCTGTGCTTATACTTCAGACCTCATTGCTAACACCACTAATCTCTTTTTGACCTAAGGGGCTTGCCAATTTTAGCTTGTTTCTTTTAGGATGAGAAGCTGACTATGGAGTGAAGTGCTTCTCTGGAACAAATCTGTTCATCTACAAAGAATATGCACCAAGTCCTCTTCTCCTGAGCACAGCTGGGATTAAATACAGGATTCACAGATCCAGGCCTTTGTCCACACAGCCCTCTAATCTAAAACTCTTTTTCTTATCTCTTCTCAGATCATATCACCTCTGTTTGCCTTGGATTTCTTCTTACTGCCTTCATTTGTTCTTTCACTGCTTCTTTCATGTGCTCTAAAATGCAGCACAAAAATTCAGTGCAAACCCCACTGTGACTGCATTTTTTAATTGAACCCAATTCAATTTTTGCCTGCAAGGATCATTCCATTCCAGATTTTTTCCGGGACTTCTTTTCTTTCAGCTGTCACTTAACCAAAGGGAAACTAATGGAAATTATTTCACATTCAGGAGAATTACTTGTTTGTTGGTGCCAACCAGAGTATTTTGAAACCAGAATTATCTGTTGATGTTCGCTAGAGAAAAGAGACAATAAAGTGAGTCACATTTTTGTGGGCATATCATGGAAGTTGGTGTGTTAACAGAAGCATATCCATTCAGGAATTAACTGTGATTTTAGTCTTACTGTGACAAAAAATTATAGATGAATTTAAGGGGGTGGAAGTAGTATGAATGCATTGCTTTTGTTCATCTACCAGGAGAGAACTTGCCTCAGAAATGCACATCCACGACACCGAGCTGGAAGTGGTTTACCCTTGACTGTGTGTTTCTTGACTGTCTTTGGGGAAGAAGGTGGAAGAGGATGTTCTTGACAGAGTATGCTGTGCCAAAGACTAAGTCCTGCTTTTTTGTATCAGCTGCATTGCAAGTGCAAAGTGAAGATGGGTGTTGGATTTTCAGCTGTAGTGATAACCTCTGAAAAGGGGCAGAAAAGAGAGTCCTATGATTGTTCAGTCCACAAGTTCTGGTCATCTTTAGCTAACTTGCAAACTAATCAAAATGCTTGATCTGTCTTTATTAATAATTTAAAACAATTTGTGATGGTTTCATCCCAGAGAAAATAGCAGATTATACAGAAGTAGTGGCATCAAGAGCACACAGTATACTAAGAAGTATTTTTAAAAGGTTCTGCTGGGAAGGAAAGAATCTGCAGAGATACAATCAGGAAAGTTTCTATGGCACAATATAAATGTACCATTTTAGTGGTTATGATTGTATTTCTTTTGACTCCTCAGTGTGAGCAGTGCTTGTCTTTCCCCCAGTGTAGGGCTGGGAGCTATCAGGTGGCATCTTTGTATCTGACCAAACACAGAGTGTCTCACATTCAAATATTGAATTTTTATTTCATCATATATAACTGGGCCCATTATAAATGCTTTTCCTGGAGAGCTGATAGGAAAGCCAAAATTCTGCTTATGGCAATTTGGAAGTGTTGAGGCCCTTACTAATTATTAATATAAAAAAAGAGTACTCTAGAAAGGTATATGTTTCATGATCAAAAGAGACAATGAAGGGTCTAACTGTAGAGGCAATCAAGAAATAGATTTTTGATCCTCAAATAAAATCGATGGAAGGTGAAAAGTGAAAGAATTCTCAGACAAAATTCCACCTTTTCCAGTTTTGTGCTGACATTATTTTCTAATTTCTTGACATTTCTCTACCATAAAAATTTTATTTCCATTGAAATGTTTTTGGTTTTTACCCCTCAAAAAGATGATTTTTTTTTTCACTAAAAATGTTAATAACAAATTTCAGCCAGTCTCATTTAGTATTTTACATACATAGCTGTGACCTGGGTTGGTCCCGTGTTCAGAATACATGATGTTTCTGATGCAACCCTAGAGTTTTCAAGGATGTTAAATTACTCATTCAAAAAAAAAAAAGAAGGAAAATTAAATCTATTTTCTCCCAGGTATTTTGTTGCTACTTAAAAATCGAGAAGCAGCACACACATTACTTGGGAAGAAGGGAATCTTTCAAATAGTTCAGGGTTTGGAATAGGTTTGCAGTGATGTACCGAAGAGGTGCTATCTGAAAGTACTATGAATAAAAGTTTTTGATGGTCCCTATGATTATTATTTTTTGTCTGAACTCTTAGTTCCATTTAACTCTCAGCACTACTTCCCCCGGACTTTTATGTTCTTGGTAAACATAAAGCCAGTCCTGTTTTGGATAGCAGTGTGCTTCTGGCAATCATTGTTCTAAAAAATCTGTCAAATTGGTTGAAAAAAGCCCTTATTGAAATTTAAAATTTGTGGGGCACCTATTAAATGCTTGGTCTGTCCAGTAAGACCAATATACACAACTTTAACCAAGTGCTGCTTGGGATGCTTTGAATGAGAATATTCAGATTCCAAATCATAATGAGGCTCATCGTCTTTCACCTTGTCAGTAAAGTGATTTGAATCTACATGAGTAAATAAAAAAAACCTATAAGGCAAATATGTTCAAGAACACAATCCTGTCATCTAGAATTCATGTGTCATCCAAACATCAGAAGTACCCATCCCCCTGCTACTCCTGAGAGACAATTCAGACTTTATCACTATTTCAGACCTTTGTGAAAACAACCATAAATACATGCATTTGGGTGACAATCATAAATATGTGAAATGTAGTGCCTACTTTGAAGTCTGTAGTTCAGTCCCTGGGAAAAAAAAAAAGTTACATATAAAGAGTTTGTAGAAATGTAAGAGCAAGAGAAGGAATTTGTGCTGAAAGCAAAATCTCCAACTCCATAAACGTCTGACCATTTAAAACTAGGGGAATCACTGTAAATGTTTCTTGTTCCCTAACACATCCATTCTCATATTGGATGATTTCTGTAGCCCTTTATACCCATTGTGGCGAATTGCCAGAAAAAGGCATACTTTAGCTGCTCCTTATTAAGAAAAGCATCTGAGGAAAATTTCTGAGAACTAGAGTTTCAGGTATATTTCTTCTACATATTCATGTTCTTAAAAAAGATTTTTTGTTGCCACCAAAGGAGCTTCAGCACAAATATCTCCAGGTTTTGAAAGCAAGAATGGAAAGCATTGTTTACTGATAATTTGTAAAGTTTTGTATAAATTTTAGAGCATATTTTATGTATAGAGGATGTGCACATCTGCCAGCAGAATAAGGGCTCGTGTCTGAACTGCCAACAGCAATAGACTGCGCATGTATCAGGAAGGGTTTGTCAACTGCTCCCTTCTTTTAATTTGCACGGTTAGTGCTGTGAGGTTTATGCAAGGCAGCTCTCAGGGGAGGGGACTGAAAGTTCTTTGAAGTCCTTTGTGGTGGCTGTCTAATCTGGAGAAGAGGATTACTTTCTTTCTGCCAGAAGCACATGACAGTTTGGTAATTAATGAGCATCATAAAGTTCTCTTTTTCTATTAGATACCCATTAGTAAACCTGGGATGGTTGTCATTTTGGACAAAACCATGCATATCCTCATTTTATCCCAACATCAAAGGGGATCTCCTACTGTCTGATGCTGAATGCTCTAATTGTGTTTGCGTTTGGTGGAGTTGGTGCAGAATGTATCTGAAACAAGCCTTGGCATAAACTGTAGGTCCTGTGATTGGACACACAGCCTGAGCCTTCCCAGAGCTAACAGTTTAAATGAGTGGTGGGTTTCTCTATTATTTTAAACATACTGCTCTCTTCCTCTTCTGTCTGTCTGTTTATGCTATTTGTTTTCCTTTGAGAATACAGAAATTAACATACTTTCCACATCCATATCATGCTGGAAAAAGGAAAGCACTTTGTTGGGCTATTTCCCTTTCCCCTTTTGATATAGTATTACAAAAAGTCTTTCTTTAGGATTTAAGAGCATTTCAGGTATTAAAGCTCTCTTGGGTTGTCTTTTTCACATTATTCTGAAAGTACAGAATGGTTTCCTGCTCTTTATATTTGACTCTTTTATACTGAAACAGTTGAAAAGTCCTAGTCTGTGGACTTTTTCTTTTTGAGAAAATGTCACCCTTTCTTCCAAAGGTTCCAGTTTCTGAATGCAGTGTAGTTTCTTCAACTGCATTTAATCTCCTTTAGAAATAAGAAGAATGGCTAAGCAGCCCATTTTATATATTCTGAATTTAAGATTTTTTTGAAGGTCAGATGTTCATCCTACACTCAAAATCTGTGCCAAATACAGGCAGCAAAAACTCAAGGATGCAGGAGCCTTTTCTATACATGAGGTTGGACCAGAAAGCTCCACTGTAATGAAATGTGGTGGCTTCAGAGGGACTGTTCAGTTGTGAAGCCTAAAGAGGAATATACATACTTAAGATTCCTTTTAGGTTTTTTTCCTCTTATATTATTTTATCTTTTTAATAGGATTATGTCTGTACTATTTGGAGTATCTGATGGGCACAGAGTTCTTGTTCAGGGTTAGTCTGGATGCTGTATGTTGTGACTGTTAACTCAGTATTAGCAAACAAAATATTATTAATTTTTGCATCTCATTGGTGAAAAAGCCCTGGTGTTCTAACAAAGCAACTGTAAAAACCTTCAATATAAAAATAAACAAAATAAAGCTAGCTGGCTTTAGCTGGCCAAAGTGTTTAGCATAATCAGAGGCACCTTGCAGTTTGGGTGGAAGGAAAACTGGAAAAAATAAGATATTCTTCCTTTATAGTAGAGCTGGAATAGACAGACTGAAATGCTTATGAAATGAAAGTGTACCTTCCTCACTAAAATTCCTGGAAAGGTGAATTTAGGTAAATAAAGAATCAGATTAAACAGAATTGGAAACTATTTTTTCAGATGATATGTTAAATCTTTAAAATAAGATAAAATAATAAATATAATTATTATATTTGTTATATCTAAGGCCTAAACTTTCAATCATGATTTCTGAGTCATCTTTGCCCTTAAGAGATGAAAGGGATGAGTAATACTATTGAAGATACAAAACCACGTGTGAATATAATCCCTGTATTCTCTCCTGTTTCAAATTGGAACTGGTCAGAAAATTTATTGTGGGACAGCTCTTCCTTGCAAAATGGCAAGCCATATAAATGCTTCACTTTTGACGATTTTCTATGTATTAAAATATTGGAGTAGAATATTTGAATAGACTTGAAACAGAAACTCTTTTTATTTTTGGAATAGAACATTTTTACCTTGTAAAGTAGCTTTTTAAGCCCACTGCTTAAAATTAAGACAAACTGTTTTGTAATAGAAAAAACCTAAAAATCAGAAAAATCAGTTTCAACCCAAAAAGAACATGAAAAAATTTATGAAAATGCGAAGTGTTTTTTCCTCTTTTAGAACAATAAAAAGTTTGTGAAATTTCCTACAAAGCAGAAAAGTTACTTTCTGCACAGCTCAGATCCCAACTGTAAGCTTGACAAAGGCTTGGACCATTGTAGCAGTTTTTAAACTCTTATATTTGCTTGTAATATTTACTTCCCATTCATTTACTTTAAATGAATGCAGGTAGTCACATCTGGATTCTTTTAATTGCTAAAGTGAAAACTATGGGTGTCTGGGATATTATGTGGTCCTTGCAAAATCAGTCTCCTGCCAGTTTGTACACAAAAGACTTCTGAGGTTTGTACATTGAGTTTGTAATAGAGTCTAGACACAACCTGCAGGTGTGTTCCACAGTGTAGACTCCAGCAACCCATATCAATGTGGAGTTGGGCTGGAAAAGCCAAAGCCCACTTGGACTCAAATCGAACAAGGAATGGGAGGAGCAACAAGAAGGGCTTCTGCAAGTTTATCAGCAGGTAAAAATGTGGATCTGCTACAAAATGAGATGTTGGGCTCTTTGACAAAAGACACAGAGAAGGCCAGGGTACTCAGTGAACTCTTCGGTTCTTTCTCTACTGGTAAGACCAACCTTCAGCAATCCCAGGTTCCTGGGTCCCATGAGAAAGTCTGAAGCAATGAAGACTTGCCTTCAGTGGAATAATGTCAGGTTCCCTCAGTGGAATAATATCAGCTTAGGAAGTGTTTAAAGAAGCTGGATGTGCACAAGTGTGTGGGAACTGAGGGGATGCACTCACGAGGGAGCTGGTTGATGCCATTGTGATATCTCAATTCTCCTTGAAAGGTCATGGCTATTGGGGGAGGTTTCTGAGGACTGAAGCAAAGCAAATGTGACACATAACTTCATGGAGGGCAAAAAGGAGAATCTGAGAATTATAGGCCAGTCAGCTTCACCTTGATCTCAGGGAAGGCAACGGAGAAAATTCTCCTGGAAGCTATTTCCAAGCATGCTAAGGACAGAAGGTGACTGGGAGTGCTTAGCATTGATTATGAAGTGGGGAAATAATCCCTGGGAAACCTGGTAGCCTTCTATAATGAAATGTGGATGTTGCAGTGGATGTTGTTTATCTTGACTTTAGTAAAACTTTTGATACTGTCTAACACAGTAACATCCTTGCTGACTAACTGATGAAGTGTGGTCTAGATGAGTGGACAGGAACTGAACTGAAACCTGGCTGAACTGCTGGGTTCAGAGTCTTGTGATCAATAGCATGAAGTCCATCTGGAGGCAACAGCAATGCTGTCCCCACAGAACCAATACAGGAGCCAAATAGTGTTAAAACTCTTTGTCAATGACCAGGAGGAGGCTATGTAATCTTTTAGGTTGTTAGTCCTGTTTGACCTGATTTAAGGCTGATAAATTTAAACTCCTTAACTGTTTGCTAGGGGGTCATAATTCTGAGTACATTTCCATTGTGTGAAAGATGAGCTATTAAAATATGAGACTTTATAGTAAAGAGAATATAGAATTTATAAACAAAAGTTCCATTATCCGTCTCATTGGTTTGTGCTACAGAAAAGAATTTGTGGAGAACCATGGGGTATTCAACAATAATCCAACAGCGGGGAAGAGCTGAAGTATATTCTCTTTCCATAGAGATTTATGCTGATTTGTAGAATTTTAAATCCAGTTTTATTAATGCCTTCCCACTCTCAGTAGGAAATACTCAGAACATACGAGGAAACTGTCTTATGAAACAAGATTTTATTTTAATAATGTGGATATTATTGTACAGCTACTCAGACATAAAGAGAATGAATTGTACCTCATGGGTCTCTTGAAATCAGTATGGAGCCTCCAGACCAGCTCAGTGGCTTAGCTGAACTCAGTGCAAGAATTTTCTTCCTCTCTTCCATGGCGACAATACTAATTGAACTTCAATTGGTCTGAAACACTCATGATCCACTTTATGTTTTTGTGGGAGGTAGATTATGAATTGCTGAACCAGGGCAATGATCTCTAACGGTGACCAAAAGCAGATGCCTGGGGAAGAATATAATAGGGTTAATATATCCTGATACTTCCACTCAATCATCTCAGTCTCTCACAAGTTGTTATTCAGGGAATTCTTGAGTTTGAAATGGCTTCTAAGTATTTAGAAAGTGTCAGTGGATTTCCCTTATGTTGGTTTGCCCATGTTTTCTTGAGCTTATTGTGTAAGGTAGGGTACTCCCACTCTTAGCTGGTTAGGAATATCAGAGGACTAGAAGTTTGCACAGTTCTTTCCTGTGTTTTCTCGGCTTGAGGTTGATGGGAGTGGCTGGGCTGGTCATGGACAGTATCTGTCTGCACAAGGAGGCTGATTAGAGCAGAACTCAAGACCAGAGCAGTTAGAAACTTTTCATGATGACATTCTTGCTCCTTGCAGAAACAAAAAATACCCCTTGAAATATTCCACAACAGCCACAACTATACATACAGAAATTGACTTAACACACATTAACCATCTTAACTGTCTTAACTTTACACATTGACTGTCTTCTGTATGGTGACAAAGGTGTGATCTCTCAGGCTTTTGTACATGCTGACTTCAGCCTTGTTCAGCTTAGTAGCAATTGGTTCCTTCTGATCTCCTAAATATTTTGCAGTACATATCATCAGGAGAATTATTTTTGTGTTAAAAAAAAAATAATCATCGCTCCCTTCAAGACCAGAGGGAAAAGGAACCTTAAAGTCTTACTCCATGTGCAAAATGGAATGCATCTCACTCAGCTTTAGCTACCTCCAGTATCTTCACTTGATCTAGCTACCTAGTCTCCAGTATAGCCAAGTGAGGGGAGTAGCCTGTTCATCTGACCTATTTTAAATGTCTATATTAAGAGGAGACAAATCATATCCTAATAGGAACTTTTAGAAGATGATTCACCTCAACTTCACAAAGACATATGAAATAGGTCACATGAATCACCCGTTTCTCTCCATTGACTGTAGAGGGAGATGAATTCTACCTAGTATATTTTCAGGAGTTTGTTTGTATGTTTTAAAATCTACATTTGGTTGAATAAATAATAGACTGTTTCTGATCTATTACTGTGTGGAGGCAGTATTAGCCTCAGTGATCCAGCCCACAGTCCTGTATCTGCCTCACAATACTGAAGAGTCTTATAGGGAAGAATTCTCTTAAGACATTGCAAGAAGCTTCCACGAGTGAGGGCAGTAGGTAATGCTGTGAGGAAGTACAAGGTGTGTGGTTAATATGCCTGAGGTCTTTCACTTGCCTGACCTTTGGCTGACGGAAGAGAGGCAAAAGGCAAAGCCTGCTAGGATGCACCCTGCCTTTGCAGGATGCTGGCAGAAATGCTGCCCTGGTCAGACGTGGTCTGGCACCAGTTCAAAACCACCATGGCAAAGTTATGAATGCCAGGAGAAGAATTGAGGGCTTGTTAGTTTTATGCAAATTGCAGAATTCCTGTAGCTTCTGTCATGTATTTGAAAATACACAATGCAAAAGGACACAGAGTGTGGAATAGAGCAGCAAAGTGGATCTCCATGGGTTATCTTCATTCAAACTAGTGCAGCCTGTCTGAATGCAATGATTATGTCATTAATGCCATAAGAAAATGTTGCTGTTGTACAGTGAAGAGACCAGCACACAGATTAATGTGTAATGGACTAGGCAGATGCAAAGTCTTGTAACACTGACAGTTAATGGTAAAAGAAAAGCTGAAAAGTATAAACTAAATGTTGAAAGGGTTTACTTGGTTGTTTCATATCTGACCATCTGCCAGAAGTTTCCTTGTAAAATTGAAGAAGTCTTTGGTTTTAAGCTCATTTGAGATAGTGTCTTATCTGCATAAGCCAGTGTTGTGGTTCCGTTGGATGCATCTTATAAGAAAAAAAATAAGTGAATTTTGACAACAAAGCTGTTTTTCACAGTGAAGTTTAGAGCATATATGTAAACAGCAAAGATACTTTAGAGCAAGGTGTTTGTGCTGTGCTGGTTGCCTCAATATAGTTGAACTGCATTAGTGGTTTCTGCTTTTCTTGCAAGGAATTCAGTGCACACGGGGTTCTGTCTGTGTCTCATCACCTGGAGTGTGTGTGTGCTGTGCTGGGCAGTGCTAACACGTTCTTCATTTCTGCTCTGTGCCTCAACCTCCCTGGGTCTATGCCAGAAACAGGTCTATTGCTGATTCAACAGCTTTGGTGAGCTGCACAAATACTGAGCACTGAGCCAGGACCACACTTTCTGTGCCCCCTGCATGCAGTTACTGAGAATCTGTAGTCAACAGTTGGGATCTTTCTTGTCCTAGCCTTGTGTAATTCATTCCCAGGACTGTCTGTGGGCTACAGGCAGCCAGGGTCTGCTCAGTGCCACAGAGCAGAAGCACACACAGTGAAATGGAGAAGGTCTGCTCTCTGTGCCTCTGCTCCTCACCTCTATCACCTGCTGCATCACAGGCTTTGCATCAACACCACTCCTTTGTGTGCACAGCATACCTGTGGGGAATATCAGTAGTAAGCAAAAATTCCATGTGAAAACAGGTTGAAAATAAACCTGAATGTTCATTCTGCTCTATCTCAATGTTCAAAAGAAGACATTCTTTTACAGCCGAGTTTATTTTAGAATGACAAAATACTTGTGGCAAGTTACTGGTGCCAGATTTGTACAGTAAAATGGTGGTCTAGGCACAGCTTTTAGAGTAAAGTTTTCTTTCCCAGTATGATATGGTTATGAGTGTTTTTGGAAACACTTTGGAATTGTTGTAATTCATACACAGCTTAAAAGGTAGTTTTACTAACATTTTTCATCCTTTTCAGATACCTACTAAGTTCAACACTTCTTACACTTACTTATTTGTAAGCACGGCACCAACCCTGTTTACTATAGCAACAGAACTTCAATAAACTTTATGCTTATTTTTAAAAAAACAAGCAAAACTAACATAGAAGGGCTGTGCTGAACCAACACACATTGAATTCAAGCCTTTCACACTTCATGAGAGTTTTGCAAATGCTATCATATTGAAAATCATGCCTGAGTGGCTGTCAAACTCTGTAGTTTCAAATCTGTTGGTTCCAGAGGTGGAGCCTAAATACAAAACATAGGTGCAGATCCTGATTGTTACATTTTCTTTCCAAAGTTCACGGATTTGTCAATATGGGACAATATAAGTAAATGTATAAGACTTTACCTGGCCACAGTTGTAAATAATAGGACAGTGATCCAGTGGCTTTCTCCTTCCTCCACCCCTTCCTGTGGGTTGCCACTTTGTCAGAAGTGACTTTGCACAAGCAGTGTGCTCCCTGTGTAAGGTCTGACTGGTCTTACTCTGTTCCCATGCCAATTATTTTTCTAGCAATAATTTTTCCTTTTTAGAAAGAAAAGCCTCAGTGAGTCACAAAATGAAAAATTAAAACACAAATCCAGCTTCCTGTAGTTTGAAGAAACCCCAACAACACTGATCAAGCCGCAGCAGAGTGGAGGAGCTCAGCTGGCTTATCTGACAGGAGCCATTTGCTTTAACACAAGACACGTTTCTTTTGTCCGTGTGCAGTGAGTATCCTCTAGAATGGCTATGAAAAGTAATAGGGAATTGTATGATTTAATGGTGACCCTCAGTGCCATGCTTTGAACAGACCTATGTTGTTCTATGTTGTCAGCTGTGGAGTGGGGCTCTCTTCAGTCATCAAAGCATTTAGCAGAGTTTACAGTCTGCTGTTTACATTATTGGCCAGTACTTTACTCTCCTGAATACAGTTTAACTATTCCACCGCCCCTGTGATGAGTATTCTTTTCGGCAGCAGCAGTCCTCACAGCCTTGGAACATTGTTTTTGGACACAAACATACACAAGTTATTAGAACACAAGATCAAAGGAGGTGTCCCACTGTCTTCCTTTCAATGCTCCCATTGTGTTTGTATGCTGAAGCCTGCTAGAGAGTTAGAACCAGAGAAGGGGGAGAAGGGGGGAGGAAACCTTTGTACAAAGGTACTTGTCACTGAGAGAAGCCCATAAAAGATGATGTGAGAAAAGACACCAGGTGGAATATAAACCACCCTTATTGTTAAGAAATGCAAATAAAAATCCTCTCCTATATTAAAACTTTCTTACTTGTCATTTCTTAGACGCTAAAGGAAAGGTTCTGATTATTGAAGTCATGGCAGTACTTTTTGCTTTGCTTCTTTTCTTTTTATGTGTAGCACACTATACATGATGTTGGCAAAAGTTATTTTTCCTCTTTCTCTGCATATTGTTACAGTTGTTAGCAAATTTCATCTCAGCAAAATATCCACTGGAAAAAAAAACTCAGAAAAATCACACTTTAAATTATCTCAAAGATTCCATTTTATGAAGGACATTCACAGTTTTGGATTTGTAAATAAACTGCAAGTTCGTTTTATTTGGATAGGAACTGTGTTTTCCTTAGGGAAACTTTGACAGAAAAATTCCCTGTAATTTTGTATGATCTTTGAATTCATTTTGGTGGATCTGCAGTCAGATTCTGCAAATAGATTCTATATCCAACACCCAGTAAAATATACTGAAAAAGGCAGTTGGTTCTAAGTTGCTGGGAAAGCCCTGGCCCAGCTTCCTCAGCTATAGAGAGATACATGTTAGCAAGAGTCTCTCACCTGTTTTAGACAGCATCAACTGTTTTTTTCACCTTTCCAGTTCTCTGCTGAGCTGAAATCTGGATTATTGAGTTGGCTATGCAAAGTCCTTTGAAAGAGAAGTTGCAGGACACAACAGGTGACAATTAGTAATTCACAGCAACAAAGTACTTCTAAACTCAAGCCTTCACTGAAGGCAGTTGCTGACCTGGACTTTCAGAGTACTAGATGGAGAGAACAAAGACTAACCTGGTATGAACCTATATCCTCATCACCATGGATTCTTCCATTTCAAGACTTCTAAGATTCGTTTCCCTGAATACAATGAAAAGAAGATGTGATACTACCTGGGAAGGAGTATTTTTGTTGAAGGCAGTGCAAAGGACAACTAGCTGTCTCTTGGTGGTTGTTGTAGAAAACATCTCATCTGCTGAATCAGCACTTGTCATCCTGAACTACCAGCCCTTTTAAACCCAAGAGCTATCTCTGTCTGATGAGTTTTCTTGGCTTGAAGAGAGGTAAAGGAGAAAATACTTTGATAATGGAAGCTGTATCCACTGGAGTATGGACACATAGTGGTTTAGTAATCTGAGGCTATGAAGTTTGCCAGGGTTTTCTCCAGCCAATCATCACAGGCTCTCAGAAAATGTATAGGGATAATCTTAAAGAAGGCCTGGAAAAAGTTTCTCATGGTACCTGAGCATGTGTAATATCTGGCAAGCGATGTAGTGAATGTGCTCATTTGCGATAGACATCTTTCTGCTGCACAGGCACCGTGTGAACTTGCCGATCAGTCTTCCTTCCCCCTCTAGGGTTAGGGCAGTTGCTGACATCCTAGAAAAACCCAAGGAAAACCTGTGAAGCGAGTATGTTCAGTTGAAAGGATGCCATAGTGCAGACTTATGCCAAAGCTTTGAGGCAAGAAGCCAAGGCTGCAAAGTTACTAAAACCAGTAGGTGCTAACGTGCCAGATTGCAAAAATGCTTGAGGCAAAAGTGGTGAAAAAACTGCCAAAACCATAGGTACCAAGGACAAAGGCCCAATAGTTAAAACAGTGTCTTGTGTCAGACATCCCATTTGTAAGTGTTAGGAATGAGCAATCAAAGCATTCCTATGATCACCAAAACAAAATTTATCTGTTCTTAAAAGGATCGGTTGTAACTTTTGAGAGAAGGATAGTGATTGAGACAATTGTTGAAGGGATATCATGGCTGTAGGCAATTCTTTGTTGATGGAGTAAAAAGGGATTGGTTGGAAAATGTTTGAAAGGGAGATCATGTGTGGTTTGTGATCATCTGTGATTCTGAGAGAGACAAGGATAAAAATTCTGTATCAGCTGGACCCTGGAAATCTTAAGAGCTTAGATATGTTTGACATTATCCCCAGCAATGGTGCTGAGAGCACCAGAACCATCTCTAGAAACATGTAATTTGATAAGTTTTTCCTTTCACAACTGAGCAACCTTTTCTTAAAGCACTTCTGTACAACATGGACTTAGATTACTTCACACAGAGGAGTAGCCATGCAGCTTGCGGGTTACTGCCTCTATGTGCACATTTTTTTTTTTTTTTTAGAATTACATGGGTTTTTTCCACTTTAAAAAACACATGTCAACCCTCACTTCTTCTGGAGGTCGTCCAGCATGACCTGCATGCCACTTCCAGATGGAAGAGAACAGCACCTGACCGTGGCAGGCCAATACCCAACTTCTTTCACCTCCAGCTGGATGGGAGCATGGCAGGAGAAGGGAAGAAAAGGAAAGAGATAAAGCAGAACTGGAAAGCACTTGCCCTATTACCCAGGTAGGAAAACCAGTGTGATGCCTTCATCTATCATAGGTATTAGCCCTCCTCTCTCTGCTCCTACATGTGGGAAGCAGCAGCGTGGAGGGAAGGGATGCTTTGCTGCTATCCTGTCTCAGGCAGAGCCCTATTCTGCCGTGGGTGTCAGTGGTTCTGGCATGTGGCCTGTGTGCTGTACAGGGCTTCTCCACTGGTCATAGGGACTTTCTGAGTGTGTCAGTGAAGCCTGCAACAGTTTCTTCTCAGTCTAACCAATGATATAACTCTTGCTATTGCAAATATTGCAATTAATTTTGCTATGCTATTGAATATTGAAAATTAATTCCCAGAGTGGTCTTATTCATTTGCTCCTTGGCTAAAATACATTTCCTATCATCAACTAGTTTATAGTATAGTGAGGTTCTAAAGGGTTTTCCGTCTTCTGAAAAAGTAGAGCATAGTTAGCACTAATGAAAGGGCAATGAATAATACTCTATGTCATAACTTTCTAACTTTAAGAATTCCACTGGGGTCACTGGGTTGAATTAGAGACCCTTTAATCATTAGTACTGTTCTGTGAATGGTCTACTTTACTCTGATATTTTACTAGACGTCACTACTTAACACACTTGTGGCTCCGTGGAAGAAAAAACAAAAGGCTTAGTATGCCTCGAGGTCCCTGTAGTTTGAGGATCATTATAATTCTACTGAGTCAAATCTTGAGGTCCCTGTTTAGTTACACCATGCTAAATCCTCCTGAAGTCAACTGGAATTTGTCTAAGCAAAACCATGCTAAGAATCGCAAGATTTGACTCTTTAAGAATAACTAAAAGTTTCTCTTTCCCAGGTGGAGGAAGAATTAGTTGCAGTTGAGATTCATACTCAGAGTAATCTAACTTGATTGTAATTTTGTTACTCCTGTGCCCAAGCAGTACAGTCATGAATCCCATTGTACACAGAGTCAGTTACTGACATTTAGAATTCTTTTGTCACGTTTGCTCTCCTGTGAAAACCTTGGTTTTGTGGGGTATGTAATCGCCTGTAACTAAAAAGGGCTTGCTTTAAACTCTAACAAATGTTGCATATGTGAAAGCAGTACTGCACAAGAGTGACGGTGTTACCAACACAAGTCCTTCATCTCCATAACTGGGACACAAGTGGACCTCTGTAATCTGCTGTGAAAGCAAGGGCTTCTTCCCCCAGCCACTTGTTCAGACCTGCTGAACTCGTGACATTTCTAAGGCCTCGTTTTGTTCTTAAGAGCTTAATGATGGAGGCACCATTTCACAAGATAAATGGATAGATTTCTCGTAAACAGTGATATTCCAAATAAAATATTTGCCGATGAAGTTTTAAAAGGGTACTTGAGTCTATGCCAAGCTAAGGAGAAAATAAAATTGGTATTACAATTTCAAATTTCTTAATATGCATCAGAGAGTTTTTACAAGTTTTCACAGTCTAGGTGAGGCTTATGCCCCAAGGAGCCTTGCTTCATCTAAATCACTTTCTTCCCCTCTTTCTCCTCCCCAAAACAAGAGGCAATCTTCAAAGGAACAAATATGTCATTTTAAATACACAACAGAAAAAATGGGCTAAATAAATTATTAAAATACGTAAAAAAGAGATTCACAGAAGAAGCATGTTATTAACTATTTGACAAGTGATTGATGCTGTTGCAATGGCTGCATTTCACAATGCAAGTGTTTCCTCTGCTAGGCAGATAAATAGTTGAAATAACGGGAGAAATGACTTTGCAATCATCCAAAGAACGATTTGGCTTTAAATGGTTCATTTAATGGGATTGTGTTGGCTGTGCTGTGTAGTTGTTTCATACCAGAACTTCACCACATCCATGTGCTTTGCAATTCCTTCTAAAAATGAGCTCCAAGCCTGACCCTCCTCTCCCGGTCCCAATTCCCTGCAGAAGTGTTACTACATATGCTTTGAATCTTTTTTTCAGATGAGCTCCCAAGTCTAACTCCTTCCTCCCTGTGCTTGAAATGTATGGATTTGAAAGCACAGATGTGGCCTTGAAGTTTTTGGACCAGGCCCATCCGGGTCAAACCCTACATAGTTTGACTAGTAGTTTCTTGACTAAAATTCTCAGAAGTGTTCATTTTTTCTTGTTCTGAGTCTACTATGCACTCCCTTTTATCTCTCCTAGTTGAACTACAAGGATCTCAAGGGAGATGTGATTTTCATAAACAGAAAAATAATGACCAGACAGAAGAAGGAAGCAAATTTTTAATGACTGTGAGAATTGTCTTTATGAAGCAGTAAGTTTCCTTTTAGTTTATGCTATATGTAAAAAATATACCATTCATAAATTGGAGAAGAAGGGGAGATTCTTTGTAGATCTAATCTGCTTAACTAATAATTAAAAAAAGCTGAGAGAGACTTTGTCCTGTTGCTGCCAGCATTTTAAGTCACTGAGAAAGGGTTCCGGACCTGACCCTGAAAACTGCATTTTGGCGTTAACAGTGACTTCATTAGGATCACTTGTGTGCGAAGGGATGCCCGTGAAAAACAGTTTGCAGGACTAAGTCAATAGACTTTTCCAACTGCTTTTCCAGACATGCTGGCTTCCTTCGCAATCCAGATACCGCCAAGTAGGGACACGAGGGGTTCAGCCCCGCGCCCGAGCACAGAGGAGGCAGCGTGCGGACATCCCGGGGCGCGCTGCGCGCTGTCCGGATCCCTCGGCATCCCTGGCGAGGAGGCTCGGCCGGGAGGCGACCCCGCGGCCCGTGCGGGGACGCTGGTTTCGGGCGGGCGGGGGCGGCGGGACCCGCGGGGGCCGAGCAGCCCCCAGAGCGGCCCCGCAGGGAGCGAGCGCTGCCCGCGGGCCCCGCGCACCCGCGGAGGGCGGTGCTGCCCGGCGGGCGGGAGGGCGGGGGCAGCTCCGCGCATTGTCCGCCCGGGGCTGCGCGGGGCGCGGAGCGGGGCCGGCCCCGCCGCCCGTGCCTGGCTGGAAGTGAAACGCGCCCCTGCTGCTCCTTTTTCTTTTTTTTTTCTTTTTTTTTTCTTTCTTCTTATTTTTTTTTTTTTTTCCTTTCTTCCTTTTTGAGCCTCCAAAAGGCTCACTCGCCCCTTTCATCTGCCGCCGCGGCCCAATGGGAAGGCGGAGGCTGCCTGCAAGTGGTCTAATCTCAATGAGGTGTCAATCATGTTCCCCGGTGGGTGAAGTAAGGTCTTTTGTAACCGCCTCTGTCTTTGGGAAAGAGAGGAGAGAGGAGGAAGGCTGGGGCGGAGAGGGGGACGCCGGACCGTGCTGCAGGAGAGGAGCTGAGATTTGAGCTCGCTTGTGCTTAGCAGGGAGAAGCGGAGCACATGGATTTCTAAACACGCTGGGATTTTATATATCTACAAAAATAACAACAAGCCAACCTGACCCTACTGAACACAGTCAAATGAATCGTAATTGCAGATCAATGCAGAGAGATGGGGAAACTTCACTCGAAACATGGTTAGTTCCTTTCACTTGCTACTTCCTTAGCCCCTTCCCCTTATTCGGATTTTTACTCGGTTTGTTGCTGTGATTTTATACTGGTATCTAACGATCTTCCTTTATTATTTCCCTCACACACTTTCCTCCGGATCTGCCTAGCTGCCGTTTGTAAACCCAGAGAAAGTCCAGAAGGTAGGGATGGCTCCTTACTGCTAGTAACTTTGAACGCCTTCCCCCGGTCCGCCCGGCTGCCCCCGGCCCCCTGCCCTCCTCTTCCCTCAACTTTCCGCCGCGGTTTGCGCTCTCCGTGCCCGCCCCGGCTCCGGCTCCAGCCCCGGCTCCAGCCTCAGCCCGGCCGGGAGCGGGGATTGCCGCGGGGGCCGGGCGGGCTCTGCGGGCGCTCAGCGGCGGCATTGTCTCTTTTCTAGGTGATAGTTTTGCGGTGAACGCCTCTCTGGCTCGCAAAGGGCTGGAGGACTGGATGGTGAAGCAGAAATACTCCGGGGGCAGCAGCAGCGGCGGCAGCAGCTCGGGACTCCAGCAAGGCTGCCAGCACCGGGCCGTTTGCAGGCTCTCCAGCGCCAGGGTATGTCAGCTTCCTCGTTGCCCCCCCCGCCCCTTCCTTTTGAAATAGTGAAAAGCAAAAGCTCTTTCTACATCCCTCTTTCCCTCCCAAGGGGCGGTTGTGCAAATGAAGGTTTTCTTTGCCCTAATGTTGCTCCAAGGGGCTGCCCCGTGGGTGGTTTCCTTCTGTCCTTTGATGAAGTTGGGAGCTGCAGAGCAAACTTGGTGAGGGTACAAAAGCCTGAGGAGTAAGGGAACCTGACTGCTGGTGTCTGGGCAGTACGATTAAAACAAAACCCTTTACAAACAGGAACAAACAGAGAATCTCTGGGAAAAGCCCCGCAGCCAGCCAGTGTGTGCAAGCTTGTGAAGTCAGATTAGTGCACAAGTTTGCCTGTGACATTTTGTCAGGAAAGGAGAAGTCCCTGAAGAGTGTATAGTTATTTATTTGCTCTTTGCTAATAATGTGTGGCTGACTTTCTCCATAAGAGTTACTGTATATGTCACTTGTCCTGGATGTTACCACATTGGTCACTTTCCACCCCTTCTCTTTCCTTCAACTCTCCATGTAAACCAGGGCTGGAAGAAATATTTTAGTTGCCTTTTTCTTTTATTTATCCTGAATGTTGTCTCTTTAAACAAAAAGGCACGATGGGAGGTAAACAGACTTAACAATTCTTAGATATGGTCCTCAAAGTGTTTCAGGGTATGATCCAGAGCTTATTGATGTTTACTGAAAGACTCCCATTGACTTTGGATCAAGCCCTGAAAGCTTCATCACTGGAAAGGTAACCTGAGAGATGGGGAGATTGGAATCTGTGCTTCCCAGCAAGCAATGTGGCTCTGAAAGCACAAGCAGAGCAGGGCCACCAAACCTCCTGCAGTCTCTTTGCTTTGTCAGCTACCAGTTGTATTGTCAGAAGCTTGGACTTCTTGTGTCTCAGGAAAAATTAACTCACAAGTGGAGAATACCACATTTCAGGTGGGATGTTAAAGTGAGTAGAAGATGTGTAGTATGGTAAAAGCTAATGATGACTTTTTAGGTTCCACCAGTATTGTATTTCAAGGAGGATAAATTGTGAGAGTTCCTAGAAGCAGGGCAAAGGGAGTGTTTGTAATTGATAAGCATAATCACTATTGGCTTGCAGGTATGGTTGGTTGAAGTGATTTTTATTGTGCTTTACTTGGAAACAATTATGTCCAAATAAAGAAGTTCTCATTTCTAATAGAACATACATGTATGATACAGATGCAGAGTAGAAACACATGCTTTTAATTATTTTTCAATTATTTTTCAATTATCACAGTTTTTGTAAGTCAAGCTTTTTAGATGTGTTCTACCTTTCACATGTATATTTTCTAGAAAAGAAGCTCAACTTGCCAAACTAAAACCATAGGTTTAAAATACAAGAGTTAAAGGTAAAAAACTCTGACTTTAGTTTGCGAAATATATTTTCTTCCACAAAGATAATTTGCTTTCTGAAAATAAGGAGAAAATATCTTTTGTCAAAGATACTTTCTATTCATGACACTCTTCAGTTGTCAGCTTCACGAGGTCTGCTCAGCTGGAACGACAGTAGAAAGTATTTTTCTTCTTACTCAAGAGGAAGTCTTCCTCATGATGGCTCAGCAATTAGCAAAGCCATTAACTGAATATTAGTCTGCAGTTTTAGTGTGTTATAAAACTGTAAATAGGTTTAAGTGTTTTTAACAGCACTGATCCCATGAGGCTTTTTACTGTCATCCTTATAGAGCTGTTTCTGAATGTTCAAAAATATTTGCCATTTATTGCCTAATGTATTTGGTAGTATCTATATGCATATATAGCCAGCTAATTTATGTAGTTTAATTGTCATCCTGTCACAGGCACACTGGGACAGCTACATTAAAGTTCCTTTAAAATATGAACTTTTGGAATATGTAAGGATGCATTTCTAATCCTACATTGGAACCAGATGTGCCATATGTACAGTCATTTTGACAAGGATTATGAAGTCACAGCTATTGACTCCATAACTGAGATTGCATGATTGCTTCTCTTCTGAGATCTCTTTGATCTCTTGTATAATTATACCAAATTACAAAGTGAATTGTAGCCTAACCTCTTGGTTCTTCATTCACCTCAAGATGTTGAAACAGTAGTTGCTTCTACTAATGGTTTACTCACTGGGGATTGTGTGGGACAGTTGTGTAGTCTCAACATCAACCAAAATTCATCATAAAATATTCATCTTAAAATAAACTTAAAAGGCTCTGTGAAATGTTACAGTTTCATTGTGTCACAGCTGAAACTTTGGCTTCTCAGTAAAACATTCCTTTGCCCCCAAATATGTCCTAGTTGCTGCATTTGTGACTTATGGCAGAAAAAGTTAGATCAAACACTGATGAAAACATCTGCATTCACAGAAACATCCAGCTGAATTAAAAAAAAATTCCTAGAAATAATTTTCCTGCTAGGAATCCTTACCTAGAGCTTTGTTCATGGTGGTTTTTTTAGGAAGTAGGGCATATTTGGTGAAATCCAGTTCCCTCCGAAGACCTGTTGATGGGAGTGGAGAGCACTTAGTGTCTTCCAAGTCTGAAACTTCAAAGATTTGAATAATTTTTGTCAAAACTTGGGTGTGGTAGTGCAATTTGACATATATTACTCTATGTAAGCCAAAAATTCTGTCTAGGTTGTAATTGGAAGGCCTGAAGAGCAGAGGCACTGAGTTGTTTTGGTGAAGTTAGTTGTACAGGGGAGATGACACTGAAGTTCAGGGGATTCATGTAGCATTTTACAAGAGGAATGAGTGACTAATACAGGAAAACAATAAAGTTTCGTTTGTAGTCCTCTCTAGAACAGTTGAATTTAAAGTAGTTGTGGAGGGGAGGTCTTTACATCAGTTCACTCAAGAGGTGTTTGGCTCAAGCAGAGCTCAATTATACAACACCTTTTCTCCTTCTGAACGGAAGTTTTGAGAGTTTCTTGGCTAGAGCAGACTTCCCTCAGCTGATGTGTTGTCTATGTTGTGTCCTCTCCATCTGTGTCTCCCTCCTCCAATTCACTGAAAGAACAGTCATTAGTGTCCAGCTACTACCAAACGCACCAGCCATCTGAGGAGGATCTCCCGGTAAACTGTTGGGTGAAGGCATGAGCCAGAGGAAGGGGAGCGTGTCCCAGACATGCACTCGAGGTGTGTGTGAAGCTGCCGGTGCTGGGCCGGGAGCTCTGATCTCATTAAACCATTGCCACCCGCCCAGCAGGGGCTGCTCTGCTCTAAACGTTTTAATGACTCTGGAGGCTGAGGGCTGGGCTGCAGCCTTCCACATCATGTAGGATTAAATAAAAAAGGAATTCTGTTCCATCCATGAAAAGTATGAGGTCCAGAGTCAACTTCTAGTTCAAAGCTAATTGAAACCACTGAGGCTGTAAATCTGTTAGAGCAACTGAACACACGTCTTTTGCTGCTTCATGACAGAGCTACCTTGTACCCAGAACGGTTTTCTGATGCTGTATAATTCTTAAGCTTAAATTTACTCAGTGTGTTTACTTTTGCAAACTATTTTTGGAGATGCACATTGTTTGCAAATATTCAAGTATTTATTTATTTAACTGAGAAGTAGTTTAGTGCTAGAGGGACAAATTTTAAATATGACATTCGCTTAGTTCAATTTACTTTTATCTTCAAAGCCATAAGAAATTTTACTGGTTTCTTGTGCGTCTCATTCAGATCTGTGCTTGTGAATGGAAAAAATATTGTGTTTTTAATTAATACTTAAACCAACTCTCAGTGAGTCCCATTGAAGGTGATCACTTTAGGTAAAATAGGAAAGACTTTAGCTTACCACTTCTGCTGAGCTCTTTGGTGCTAGTGATCCTCTTGTTCAACCCTAATTGATATTAATTAGAGTTGAATATCTGGTTTGGGACTAATACAGTATGAAATACTGAGGCACATCAGTACTTCAGAGGTGGGGCTTGTTCTCCATTTGTTCTGTGCCTGTAACTGCCAGTGACATTAATGGGCATTCCTTGCATGGCTGAGAGGAGACAACACCAGTGTCAACTTCACTGCTCCTCTAGTATGATCAATCTTAAATTAAAAAAAAAATCCTTCCCAGTCCCCCACTGCTAAATAGCATATGTGTGTGTGTGCATATTAAAAATACATCGCCTTCTGGAAGACACAGCTGGGGAGGTCATTCATCCAAAATGAAAATAAGAAACAGAAAAGAAACTTCTTTAGTGGTATGTGCATACTATGGCTTAAAGGCTGTTGAAATGGAAGATGTAATTGTAGCACTATTTTGGGGTGATTTCAGGGATGGAATGACATTTGAAAGATTGCCTTCGTACTGATATGGTGACAAGAGCAATGAAAATTTCCTTGGATGCTATCTTGTGTGACTGCTTGAAGTGATCTTTTTAACTGAAATATTTTCAAGTCCATTAATGTCAGTATTGTATAGATAATTATTTTTATTGACTCTGAGGATTAAAATAAACAACAGACTCAGCAGTGACAGATACTGGTATGACTAAAAAGTATTTTAATACACACAGATATTCTGTGTGGTGTTCAAAACAAAATTGCCAAACTTTGTATTGATAGAGAGAAAAGTAGAATCTTATTTAGTGTTGAAATTTGGTGCCAACAAACCAAGATAATTTAATTAGTGGTGCACACAGTATATCTTGACAGCTCTGGTTTGGGAAAATTATAATATGAATATTAACAATCAAAGAGTCTCTGAAAGTATTAGTGCCATGGTGATGAGATTAGTGAATTGGCCAATACTGTAGCAGAAAGCTGGATTCCAAGGGAATCATCCTTGAATGATACCAGTTGGTGCAATTAAAAGCCACAATTCAGTTGCCATATGGAAAGTGTTAGGCATCCTTACATGGTTTCAAAGCTATGTGCCAGAGGTTAAATTGACATATGAAGAAAAGCATAAATTAAATATTTTGTGTTATGACATTAAAAGTTGACTTTGCTTGAGCCATATGGAGGAGGTGGATGGAAGACAGTCTGTATTTCATCAGGGCTCGTTTTATAGGTCTTTCAGATTTACTGTGGTGCACTTTTAATTTGGCATGTTGATTGGAAAGCTGAATGGCCCGTGAAGTTTCTGCAAACAGTCTCATTAAAGTAACTTTTTTTGATCTCTAACAACCCTCTCTATCCCACCTCCTCTAAAGTGGAGTTAGTTTGGTGTTTGCAAGAAGAAAGCATATTCTGTGTAGTAGCTGGATGAAGTCCTCATCTATGTCTCTTGGGCTCCCAATAGTCCCTGTTGGCTTAGTGAAACCTTAATTCTTTTGGATAAGAAGGCCTTGGTTATGGAGTACACTTTCTTCTGTAAATTGGGATGAAAAGTAACAACAATATGGTATATTCTTTAATGTCTTAAATGTAAATAATGTAGTCCAGACTTCACACTAAAACTTTAGTTAAAACAAAAATGGGGCATTTGCAACACATGATTGTCGACATATGGGAATGTTCTTTTCAGCAGCATTCATTAATAGAAGGGTTTTCTGTAGGTTTTGAGATCTGTAATAAGACCCAGGAGGAGCTCGGTAAGTGGCTATTTGTAGGCACCCTTCAGAAGAAGAAGATCTTAGTTGACTTTTATGATTTCTTTTGAGTTGGGTTATGAACAGAGGAAAGAGAAGTCTCTTGAGTACTGAAACTTTGTAGGAGTTAGTTTTTCCAAAGCTGGGGAAATAATTGTTCGGTGATGATATTTAAATCAAAATGGAACGTTGTTCCCAGTGCTGCAGATGTTGGCCTTTATAAAAATCCTTGCAGATGGATTTTGCATCGTGAATGTCAGCATCAAAACTGGTTGGAAAGTAAATGGTAGATGTTCACATGTACAGAATACTTCAAGTATTATTTTTTTTTTTTTTGTAATGGAACTACTTTTCTGGTTGATATACTTGTTACTCTAAATACTTGTGAGTTCTCAAACTATGTGATATTTATGGATATCTTTTCATGGAAAGCGAGGCATAGTTTTAGCTAAAAAAATAATGTGAAGAAATGGTCAAATATACTTTCTCTGTGAATTTATTTAGTCATATCTGCCAACATTGGCAGCAAAACTAAGCTTGTATTTACTCCTACAGATTAACTACAGCTATGGGAGACTAAGTTGGCCTGTATTCCGTTCAAGAATTATTAACCAAGTTCCAAATGCAAAATCTTCATTGTGTCTGATTTCTGAGCCAGCAAAGCATGTTTGTATTGCAGTATCTCATGACATTTGTCTTGTGGTGGTGGAACGCCAGTGGTGTTGGCTGTGCTGAAAGGGCTGTGCATTTAGTGTAAGCTAAGAGAAAAGGGAAATGATCTGTGCATGTTCAACTACTGCTCTCCTGGTCTCTCTGCAAGGGGTGCAGTTGTACAGTACGTTCACTCTTTGTAAGCTTCTGGATTTATTGTCAGAAGAGCAATATGGCATATAAATTGTCTTCTAATTTGAAGATGACACTTCTGAACATGTGAGACATCCTTTTTTGAGCTGGAAAAGTCCTGTACAGTTAGTGTCTTCCAAACAGACTGCTGTCATGTAACCACATGTACACTGTTTAATAAGGACTGATCCGTTGGCTTGCTATGGGAGTGGGCATTCCAACAGGCTTATATCTGCAAAGAAGTGTTCAGCTAGATTGCTTAATCCCTGTAAGTTTGTGTCTCACATGAGCTGATGGGTGCCTATCATATGTCAGAAATACTTCTGGTTTAGTCATACAGAATCCAGTTTGAGGAAGGGAGTACTGCAGTCTCTTGTTGGGAGGTCCTATAACACTTGTGAAATTGAGTAGCACTGGCTTCATTTGTGTTTGTCAGAGTAAGTAGAAATGAGACAAGGAAGGCCAAGGCCCATCTGGAATTAAATCTGGCCAAGGCTGTCAAGGAAAATGAGAAGGGCTTCTTCAAATATACCAGTAACAAAAGGTTAACTAAGGATAATGTGGGCCCATTACTAAATGGAGGAGGGACCTTGGTAACAGAGGATGCAGAGAAGGCAGAGCTACCAAATGCCTTCTTTGCATTGGCCTACATTGATAAGACCAGCCCTCAGGAATCTCTGACCCAGGAGAACAGGGTGAAAGAATATTGAAAGGAAGACTTTCCCTGGGAGGAGTAGCCAATACCTCAGAGTGCTGTGCAGCCCTTCAGAAGGACCTTGACAGGTTGGAGAGATGGGCAGAGAAGAACTATCTGAAGTTCAGCACAGGCAAGGCATAGTCCTGCACCTGGGGAGGAACAACTTCATGCACCAGGACAGAGTGGGGCTGTCCTGCTGGAGAGCAGCTCTGCCGAGAAGGGCCTGGGGGTCCTGGTGGACAACAAGCTGTCCCTGATCCAGCAGTGTGTCCTGGGGCACAAGAAGCTCGATGAGATCCTGGGATGCATTAGGAAGAGTGTTGCCAGCAGGTTGAGGGATGTGATCCTGCCCCTAAGCCCTGGTGAGACACATCTGAAGTGCTCTGTCCAGTTCTGAGCTCCTTAGGACAGGAGAGACATGGAGCTCCTGGATTCCAGTGGAGGCTGCAAGGATGATCAAGGGACCTGAGCACCTCTCTTATGAGGAAAGACTGAGAGAGTTGGGCCTGTTCGGCCTTGAGAAGAGGCAGCTGAGAGGGGACCTCCTCAATGACTATCAGTATCTGAAGGGGGGGTGTTAAGAGGCTGGAGCCAGGCTTCTCTTGCTGGTGCCAAGCAATAGGACAAGAGGCAATGGGCAGAAACAGATGCACAGCAAGTTCCACCTGCACATCTTTACTGTGTAGTGACCACGAACAGATTGCCCAGAGAGGTTCTGGAGTCTCCGTCACCAGAGATATTCAAGAACCATCTGCATGCAAACCTGATCCGTGTGCTCTAGGATGACCCAGTTTAAGCAGGGACTTTGGACCAGATGACCCTGCACCACTGTGGTGTCTTCCAACTTGACCATTTTGCGATTCTGTGGTGTGGCCTATTGTATGTTATAGGGCAATAAACAATCCTATTGTTTTAGTCTATAAAACTTTTGGTGCAGTAAATATTTTTGCTCCTCAGATGACCAGACAGTGGCCACAGGAGACTGAAACACCATCGGTCAATGGCCAAGAAGAGCCCTGCAAAAATATGTGTAAAAGCTCCCACCACACACTAATCTCTCAGCAGGGGTAAGAAAAGACCCTGTGGTTCCCTGGTCCAAACCAAGGTCCCTGCTAAACATATATGAGAAGGAGTTGTTCTTTAAACCTGAAGCTGTTAATAAAATTTAATACTTGTGGACAAGACTTACTGGGCCAGCAGTTTTTCTACTTTTTGTCAAAGCTCTGGTAGTTTGGTAATTTTCTCCAATAACTCTTCTCAATCTGAGAATTCAGTGGAACTCTGAAGCTCATCGAGCTGACTGCGAGAGGGTGTCTTGCCTATATCTTGAAAAGGGCTATGTATTGGTCTTGTTTAAATGGGTTTGGATTTCAATGCAGGCTCAGTGGCTCTGGTCCCTTGTATAATTTGCAATGAGAAGGCATTGAGAATGTGAGATCCTCCCTTAAATGTGGGAGATCAGTTATGTTTTGAGGAAAATTTGCAGCAGAGAACTTCTAAAGTGCCTGGAATTTTCAGCCATGTATCCTCGGACTTCTAACTAACAAATGCAGGCAGTGTATGTTGCTTTAGCTCAGAGGTGGATTGGCATGTGGTCAGAACAGTCTGTACACTGTCCATCCAGAGAAATACTTTGTATTTTGTGATTAGGGTGGAATTTAATGCATTTGGGGGCATTACTGTGGCAGCTTTAAAGGGATTAAGTATATTGAGGTTCCTATTAAAGTATAACATTGTGATTCAAGATCTGTGAAAGAAAATCATGCATGGGTGTTTGATCTTGGGGTGCAGCCACACATGCTGTGAGGCATAAAATAAGGGGATAGACTCAGTAGGGAAGTGACAGAACAAAGTACTGTCTTGCAGGAGAAATGGGATTTGGGAGCAGCCTCGGATCTTTTGATCCATACTCTGATGCGAATGATGAGTGGTACAGAGGTGACAGATTTGTCTTGGGGGAGGAAGGAGAACGGTGGGTAGTGTGTCGCATTGCCCTCGGAGATAGTTTGCTGTCTGATTCCCCAAAGGTTTGACAGTGATAGATAAGGACTAAACCTCTTCTTGTCCTACCTTAAAAAATCTTTTATAGTTCCAGGACAGTCAGTTCCAAGAGTTAGGTAAAGAAGGTAGTAGCTGTAAAGCTAAGCCTTATGCGTTAAGTGCATATAAAGAACAAATGCCTTTTTGGGGGAGTGGGAATTTTCTCTGAGCATAGAGTGTCCCAGTCCTGAGCTCACAGAATAACAAGCAGTCTCTGTGTTGCGTAAGATGCTGTGGTTAAGCCTGTATCAGTGTTTCTGTAATAAACTACTCTTTTTGAAACAATAAATAATAATTTTGCTTGTGAACTTTCCAAGTCTCTCTCTGTACGTGTGTGTACACTACAGACACTCATTCCCCTGTAAAGACAGAACATCAGAGTCTAGCAAACAGAGTATCTGTCATTCCAGCTGAGCAAAGGTCTAAGGCAATAACCCAAAATATCCTGGAAGAAATTCTAAAAAGCATTGAAGAAATCAATCGTCTGATCCTAGAGGAAGGTCTTTGATGTAATCCCAGTAAGTTTATACTGGGAGCCTGCCTATTTCTTTATGGTCAGCCCTAGACTTTCTATATGAAAAGTGGATCAAATAATTTCATAAGGTCCTGCTATAAAAAAAGAGGGTTGATAATTTTCTAAAGCGTATACACTGTTTAAATGTAGATTGTGGCTTTTAGCAGAAGCCCAGGTGGGGAGGAAAGGCTTTTCAAAACAAGTACTTACAGGAAAATAAATAATACTTTGATATTTTTTCCCATGGAAAAACTGTGCCTCATTTAGCCTTCCCGAATATTTAATTTTATTTTGAGGATAAACTTCATAGGTTATCTCAGTTAAAGCCATTTTTATTTATGCAAAGCTTATGTGCAAGGTCTTGTTCCTGATGTGGATATGTATGCAAAAGTAGTTTTTTTGAATATGATAAATAAATTACATTTAAATGTATATTTTTGACTAATTCAGTGCAGTTAGGTAAGACTGTTTTTACAATTTTACAAATCTGCATTATTTCTTGGTTATGTTTTGATGCAAAATCCCTGCTCTAGTAGAGGGGAAACTTCTCATTGCTTTTAGTGCTTTTGTATTGGGTTCTCTGCCACATCAGTGAAAGATGAGGGAGGGTTCAAGTGGTGAGACTAATAGTCCTTTTATCTGGCAGCTACATTGCTGATGTAATGGCAATGTATTTTCCCCTGAAGATGCAGTTTATCTGATCATTTTATGACAGGTTCACAAAAGTTTTTCCCAGCTGTACTGCCACTTAAATTCCTATTTGTAATTAGCAATGTAATTTTGCAGATAGGTTTAAAAAGCATGTTTTGAAAGAGGCTATTCCCACAGCACTGCTTAATACCCATTAAAATGACACATTTTTATTGTATGAAGGTGGTTTTTTATCTGTTTAGGTTGATTTGTTCAAGTATTGAACCACAGTGTCATTCTTTTTTTTTTTTTATTTCTACTCTAAGGCTGTTTTCCATCATTTATTTATGACCAATAGGAAGCACACAAAATCATTAACTCTGGACTAATGCACACCATAAAGAAGTAAATGAGATCTCTTTCTACATAAGCTATTGTACAGGGCTTTACTTGGAAAGACAGTTGCTCTTGGATTAGAACATGGTGATGTGTAACAGAAAAGAATGAAAAAACCCAGCATTTGGAAAGGAAGTACTGTATTCACTGATGCTACATAGACTTCATTGGAATTTGGTCATTAGCTTTATTATGGCACTCTTCCAAATGTGTTCTTTTTTTTGTTGTTGTTGTTTGTTTGTTTGTTTGTTTTTAAATACCATTTAGAAGGAAAAAAAAGAAAATTTTTGTGAGAAATGTGTGCTGAAAGTCAAAAGTAAGGCATGTTGAAGTATCTCTGTGTCCTTGAGCATTTGCTGTTACCCAGGAGGGACCAGCTAGGCTGCAGCATGCAGATGTTGCTTGTGCTTATTCATTAAAGTACATGTACTGTTTAAATGCAGAACAAACCTCTGCTAAAACAATTTATCCTTAATCTATAACCACCTTTGATTTTCCCCATTTTGGAAAGACAGAAACCAAAGGCACTGCAGTGGGAAGCCCCCTGGATTTGCCAGTAATTGAATAACAGACAATGGGTAATGTCCTGTGGGAGAAGCAAAAAGACTGTGAGGTCCCTTGTTAGCTCTGCAACAGTAATCTGACCCTCCTCATGTGTTTCTGATGGCAACACTGACAGTCCTGTCTCCTCAAAAATGAGGGGAATTTTGCCACCACTGAGAAAAGTAGGAAAGATCGTCAAACACAGAAGAGTAGAATGGTTGGACAAGAAAAATGCTAATATTGTGCCTTTAGGGGTATGTTTTAAGAAAGGAAAAAGTCCTGGTCTACTGTATGGTCCAGCTGTCTCCTGATATCAGCAGGATCCCTGTCCAAAGACAGGGTGAGGCTTGCTCCTTCCACGGTATCAACTGACATGGGGTCTAGTCAAAATTTACTGTTATTAAATATCAATTCCAATATCCAGTACTATGAGGACTGGATAGGCAGTGCTGCCTTCAGTTAGAGGCTCTTTTCTGAGAGGCATGGCTGTCAGAGAGACATGCCAGATCAGAGGTGGATTTGCTTTAAATTGTGTTGGCACAGCTTACTGATGCCAGCGGGCTGGGTGCTAATAGCTGACGGCAGAGCTGGGTGGAGGGAGGTAACTCTGCTGGAAAAGCAGTCTTCTGATGTTCAGTCTTATCTATCTGTAAATGGGGAGGGGAAAAAAAAATGTGTTACCTGGACTTAGCTGTCCACAGCCAAGAATCTTTCTTCTCATGCCGATGGTGACTAGCAGTGTTTTGTGTCATACCTAGCTGCATGCCAAACTGTATTGTAAGCTTTGTGCAATCCTGGTTTGCAGTGTCCCTTCTTGCAGGGTGACGCTTTCCTTCTGTGTCAGCACTGCCTTGTCCGGCACCACCCTTTCTTCTGCTGACCAAGGTCTGCTTACGGCTGGGTTTCCCAAACTTCACGTGTCTGTTGGAACTGCCTGCCTGTGTTGTACACAGAAATGGTACATGCTTTGACACGCAGTTTTTTGACTATGCTGTTGATAGGACAGGTTTTTGGAGTGAGTGATCTCTGTGGAACATAAAGGGTTACGTTGTTGAAGTTACACAGGCGCCAATCCACTGGCACACCGCAGGTGATCTCGGAGTGAATGTTGTTTAAAGCGCCTGTCCCACGGTTTCACAAATGTGCTCTGACCAGAGGATGTTTTTCTAACTTCAAAGGGCTTCTCAGGCTGGCTTGGTGCCTCACAGACTGAGTCCACAATTCCTCTGCTCGTGATGTGTTCTAACCATGTGTGATTTTTTTTTTGGTGTGTGATGTTTTCTTAAAGCGGCATTGACCTGTGTTCAAGTGAAACTCGCTCTTAAGCTTGTAAACACAAACTTGTCGTGTGGGCAGTTTTCATCTTAACTTGATGTGTGTATTTTTTTTAAGAGCAAGAATAGACATCAAAGGGAGGAGTAATTTATAGGAAAAGAAGAAAAAAAAAAGAAATAAACTTATAGCAGACTTTTCAGTTGCACCATCCAGGGGCTTTTCCTTGAAGATCAAAGTGTGGGTCCTTTGCTGGCCATAAGGAGAAGAGCGTGTTTCCACCTTTGGCAATGCGAGTGGTACAGTAGGTTACTTTGTCTGAAATGTGCCTCTGCTCAAGGTGTGTGTAGAGGGGGAACATAAGGCAAAAAGGAGTGGAAAGTGAAAAGAGCTTAGGATACTTATCAGTGACCTGATCTTTTTTTTTTTTTTCCTCTGATCTTTTTTTTTCTTTTCTTCTCTCCCTCTTTAACAATGTTATACTGAAATAAACTTTTAGGAACATGTCTGTATGGTTTTTAGATATTAAAGGTTTGTTTTTCTTGTATAGTACTCTGTAGTATAGTTTTCTGAAGGGGATTACATTTGCTTTTTAATGCTGAGAATTAGAAATGGCTGATACGTTGTGGGCCAAATTCTTTTACTGTTGAAATCCATTAACTCTGTGGAGAGCAGGATTAGGCTCTGAAATATCTCCTGAGGTACACTCTGCTACAGTAGCTATGGTTGTGAATCTGGAAGATGTGTTCACTAGGTTGAACTGGTGGACACTGTTTTTTTGCAATGTTTTTTGCATTCAGTAAGACTAGAAAAAGTAGGCTAGTTTGAGGCTTTAAAGCAATAATTTTTAGTTTACTGTTATTGCTATTATGGATGGTTTTGACCATATCGCAAAAAAAACCCCAAAAAAACAACCAAACAAAAATGGAGCAAAACAAACCCTTTCTTCAAAGAAACCTTACAAGCCAGACCATAATACTCTCTGTTTGGCAAGGGATTGAGAAGTATCATCTGTCGTGGGAGTAAAACATCACTGTGAATGGCGTGCCATGAACAATATATCTCAGCTGTGCAATGAAGGTTCACACCTCTTGAGTATCAGTACTGCAAAGTAGCACTTAATAATTAATCCAGCTTTCAGATGCAGCTTGATCCCAAGGTCCTCATCCAGATGAGATCCTGAAGATGTTAGTGATGTCTAGGACCTGAGCCCTAGCAGTAAACAACCTGTGCTACCCTGCCATCCAATGGTTATCAACAGGAACCATCCCACCACGTTTATTTTGGCTGGTTTTGAAGCAGGTGGCCAGAATGAGTTCCTAGTTTCAAAGTCACAGCTGCTGCTTTGAAACTGTGTAAGAAGGGCTTTGGTTTCTTAACACAAAATAACTGAGCTGCTGTTTAGTATTAGAGCATCATTATTCTGGGAAATGCACTCTTTGTTTTAAAAATATCTTCCGTATGGAGGTTGAAAGTTTATACCTCATGATTCTAAGGTCAAAGAGCTGAAAAGGTTCCTTGTTTGACTGATGATTGTAAATACCTAAGAATTCCTCAGTGACTTGAAATGAATGGAATCTGGAGCTAGTATTAAAATTGATAGCACTATTAGAAACACAGAGCTACTGTAGGGATTTGTTGTTTGTTGATATTACATAATTTTGGGGGGGATTTTTTTGGGTAACTGTAATTTAAGATTTTATCTTCTTTAACTTGATGTCTTTGTGACAGTTATCCCCAAAATGTTACGTGTTTATCATTAAATCAATTAAAAGACCAAGTGGACTTTATACCATCACAATAATTATTCTGTGATTAAGTAGAAGGAAATGCTCTACTACAAATCCCCATTTCCTCTCCTCGTAAAATTTTATTTTAAAATGAGCCTTCTTGGGTGACTTTTTCAGTAGAGTCAGCAACAGTGTCAGCAGAATGGTGAATTTGTGTCACTGAAAGTATAAAGAGAATTCATGAAGGAGTTTGTGTTAAGCATAGTTTTCTTTTTTATAAAAAAAGATTCTATTCACTGTGGTTTTTTTCTTCTTTTGTATTCTTTGCCACCTTATGATATTATAATGTTTTTTGCCTACTTTCAAAATTTCATAGATATATATTTATAAAAAATACATGTCATGTAAGCCTTTTTCTAGTGTAAGAGAAAGTACATTTTATGCAGGGTACACAGCATGGGGTTTTCTGGGCCTTCAATCTCATTTGATCCTGTCTCACAAGAAATATATCAAACAGGAATGAGCAAAATGCAATCCCTTCAGACTGGGTGAAAATGCAGTCTTAAGAAAGAAGACAAAAGAGGGCTGGTTAGAGGAAAGGCTGGACCTTTCCTCTGAAAGGAGGCCTGAAAAAAGCAAGTGGGCAGAGAAGAGAGTGTTTCTTCAGTTTTTGTAGACAGGTTTGGTAAAGAATGGAAAGGGCAAAATTAGGGTTCATCTAGTGTGGAGGACATAGTCAAAGAAATGAATCCAACTTCCATGCACAGGATATAGCAAATCATTGACTTGGTTGTTAAGGGGAAGAGGTGAGAATGGGCTCATCTGAAGTACAGGCACCACAGATGGGATGTCTGGGCTGTGCCCTTAATCCTTTTGGCTTCAATCATAAAATAATTTTTGCTCATATTTTTATCTTGTGACAGTAATTACGAGTAGCTCAGTCTTCTGGAAGCTGCATGTTCTAGTGCAGCACTTCTTAGATTTAGACATTAGCACGTGGTGCTGGACCACCACCTATTTTATATACAGGTGTATATCACAGAATCCTTGCAAAGTTAAAGCTCTCTGTGGTTCAGGCACAGGTTTTCTGCAGTCCTTGCACCTCTGATAACAGGGTGTGTCTTTGCTAACTGGGCTGGCTGGTGTTGCCCCTCGGGTCTCTACTTAGCGGTTGGGATCTCCAGGGTAGGATGTCAGCCCTGTTGTACTTAAGGAGATAGGGTAATAGGTTAAATACGGCTTTCTTAAGCTCTGTGGATCACAAGGTAGGTAGTCTTTGAAGTCATCTGAGATTAGAAGACTGGTCTGACGGCTGGGATGTGAGGCTGGGAGGTGTTTGTGACGTGGGTGGTCAGAGATGGATAGCCATTGCTGTGGTGCTATCTGGTCTCTGAGACTCTGAATTTGTGGTTTAAGTATGAAGTCCAGAAGCCATGTATTTTAGTCCAGATCCCAGCTTCAGCAGTATATCCTTTCTAAAGTTGCTCAGATCTTCGCAGAGACCCAAAATAGCGAAACACTTGCCACTCATTTAGTCTCATTTGTCTTCTCTTAGAAACTAGTGATTTTATCCACTTTTTCCCACTTCCCCACCAGAGAAATATTTACAGTTCATGAAGAACTTCAGTTCCAGCTGTACACTTAATTAATTGCCATGTTTTTATGAATAAGCCAGGTATTTATCATGTAATTCCTGAGCAAAGTAAGAAAATAATGAAAAAAGAATGTTTGAATGGCCCTTGACATTTATATAATCTCCCCTTGCAAAATAATCCGACCTTTTAGATTGTTTCTTTTGCTCTACAGTAATCTTCCTAAAATGTTTGAGAAAGGAACACTTCTGAATTGTCCAGCTCTTGTCACAATCCAGTGGCTCAAGAAGTCTAATTCTAAAAAGTTTATATTAATCAAAGCAGTTCTAGCATATGAAGGAAAAAGACATTTTAATTCTCACTCATCCAAATGAGGGTCTGTATGAGGCTATAGAAGGTGGTGAGAGGGACATGTCTTTCTTATACGAGCTGAATCTCTTTTGTGGAGCCCTCTCCAAGGACATGTGCATTCAAGTGAGGTAGACTTCCTGCTTATTGTGTTACCTTGCTCTTGGTGATGCATATAAATTCAGTGCAAGATTAATAGGAATGTAGCAGAGCATATGGCTGGCATATGTATAAATCATAATAGGTATATAATAGAGGATGAGGAGAATGCCAGAGTTTTATCACTGTTACTGGATGAAATGGACATAACTAAAGGGGGAAGGAAAAGGTTTGTTAAAAGTTTGACTAAAGACTAGCTCTGATACACCAGCTAGATTTGAGGCTTTGCAGGGAGATGAGCTTTCTTTTTCTGGTGTTTGATTGAATAATGAAATTACCCTCTCTTGAAGGTTATTCTTCGGAGCAGCAGAGTTTGTACATGAGTGAAATGCATGTCAAAATGTTTACAAAGAACTGAAGTGGAGTGGTGAGTCAAAGCAGTAGGCTTTTCTTTGCACCGGCTTTGTAATGGAGAGCCTTATAATGAGGGTGAACTATGCCTCCTATTCCGGTGGGCCTTTGTGCTATCTGCAGCACAAAGTGGAGCAGGTTTACAGGTTAATTAACACCTCTTCCCTCCTGCTTTGGTGCTGGCTGTGATGTATCACCCACGGTCATACTTAGAAATGGTGACTGATGGTTAGTGGTGGATACTCCCAAGCTTTTTAGTTGTTGCCACTAAATTCTCTGCTGCGAATGTCATTTATTCTGTTAAACAATAGAGAGCACAGTTAAATGTATGGTGCTGAAGAAGCACTTATTGTCCTCTCAGCCTGGCAGCAGTGAGCACACCCCCACAGCTGCTGTGCTGCAACCAGTCACATCCCAGCCTGTAGCTTCCTTGCTCCCCACTTTTTTAAATATGAGAATTCAGACAAATTCTGCCTAAAGGATTTATAGCATCTCAAACCCTATTATTATGTATTTAAGGATGATTTTTCTGAATATTGAATTGTAAGGATGGTTTTAGTCTAACAGCTCTGTGGTTTTGGAGAGTTTGGTCAGTCTGGTTGGAATCATTGTACTTTAGTGTATGTGCTGGATAAAGGCATTTGCTGTTGATTCCCTCTCCCAGCCCGCCTCCCTTTGGACACTGTTTTCTTTACCACCTATTGCCCTCAGATCACACTTTCTCAGCAGTTGCCCTGTGCTTCTTTCTTTCCCTCCCAGTTCCTCAAGTCTCAACACTGTATGTGTTAGATGCTTCTATTTTAACAGCTATTGCCTTTCCCTTAGCTTGATTTAAATGCTACATTGTTCAGAAACTAAATCTTGGGGGAGAAACAAAGCCATGTGGTGGTCTAACTAGCAGGGTGCACATCTGAGTGTGGAATGCCAAGAATCCTTTTGCCATCTTGTGTTGGCTAACACACCAAACTAACATTTGAGGCAACTATGTACCATATAAATCTATATATGCCTAACTATACCTTACCATAACTGCTATACAGGTTGCTAACAAAAGACATGTGTAGCATATAAGCATTTTTTGAGCTTAAAGAATATCTTCTCACATCTCCTACTACTTTACTTGCCTATTTGCTAGTGGAAAGACAGTGGAGCACAGCCCGGCTCATGAGCAGAATCATTTCGGGAAGAGGACAGTGCAGGGGCAGTCCTTGCTGCCTTCCTCGAGGCAGAGTGGAAATTGGAAAGGAAACTGTGATTCAGTGAATCATAGTCATCTCTCAGACAGCTCCAGGGCAGTGCAGCTCTCAGCTGCTGCCTTGCTTGCAGTGGATTACAGGGTCATAATACAGCCCACTATGCTGAAGCAGAAAAGCAGTAAATTTATCCTCGGGAGCTGCTTTATGTTGTCTAGAAATGAAGAATTCCTCTGTAAGAATGTAATACTTTTTATCCAACTTCCCAATTCCCATGCTTCAGCAGTATATTTATCTTTGCCATTTTCATGCTGTGAATAGAGGAAGACCAAGAAACATGCATAAAGGACTTCCTTTACAGCCAATGATATGTGCAGTGTAGCATCCTATAAAGTTAACAGGGATTAAGGTGAATGACCATGTGAGTAAGGGAGACATCCCATCAGGAAATACATCTGTTTCTGTGTAGAAACTAAACCAATACTATCTACAGACTTTGAATCAAAACCTTGGACAGCTAAACAAAGCTAATCCCCAAAGATGTACTATTAAACTCATTTCCTGTGCATGGAACAAATATTGTAGGAGTTTTGAAAAGCATTTTCCAACCATTGTTAAGAGGAGAGTTGGGGTGTGAGCTATAAAATTCTGATCTGGGTTCAGACTTTCCCCATATTTGTGGTTTTGGTTTGAGCCTGTGTCTAGTTAGCAGGGATATAAATGTTAAAATTCACCCATGTGGCTTGAGAGATGTTCTGTGCTAGTAGTCTAAGTCCCATTTTTTCAGCATGTCTTTGTTTTAGAAAATATTTCTTTCTGCTGGAGTCAGATCCTTTCTTTAACTGGGTAAATTCTGAATATTTGGGCAAATAGAGGCAACTTGACTAGGCCTAGTAGAGCTGAAAATGTAGTGTTAATTGTCTATTAAAAATAATATTTTTGTCATAAATTGTCTGTCTTGAAGTGAAAACTTGTATGTTCTTACACAGAAGAAAGTAAATGTCCTATCATGCTATGTTTTTGGGAAAGCTTCTATTTCTTTGTTTCAGTTTGATAGCTTGTTACATTTCATTGATCAAATAATTGAAGTTAATTGCTAGATGGGAAACGGTTAAACTAAATAATAAGTATCCTTGGTTTTGGAGAACTGTAAGTGGGAAAGATGAGCACTAAGAATTGGGTCCTGCAGTAAAGCAGAACCATTAGAGCAACTCTAACTTTGGGTAAAAGAACTATCTGCTTAGATCTGTTAAGCTGGGTCTGACTGGGCAGTTTGTTTATAGAGTGGGAGGTTAGGGCTCTAAATTTGAATTCTTGTCAGAAGACATGATTTATGAATGGCAGTGAGAATCAATTATCCAAAAGTGAACAGAACAAATTAGCTGGGCATGGAACATGCTTTCCCCTGAGCTGTCACCCATTGTATCTGTAGACTGGTGTGGGGCACTTAATGTAATTTCAGACTGGCTTCATTCTGAGCAGAGGCTGATAATGTGTGAACATGTGTGATGGTCCTGGGATGATGGCAAGCAAGCCCATCAGACACTGCCTGGTGTCTGTTTTCAGAGAGGGTTTTAGTGCTGACTTCCATAGAGTTAGGCTTTGGCAGTTATAATTGTGTGGCAGAGAATATTACAGAAACAGCAATCTCAAATGCTTGGCACTTTGTCGTGAATTTAATCTATTTACATATTTCCTGTACCACTGTACAAACAAACCAGTGGGCAGAGTCCCGAAACCATTTTCTCAGGCAAAGTTCCAGTTGATACCAAAGAGGTCAGAATTGAAAATAATAACTTGTTCAGAAGCATTTGAATGTGACCTTTAGAGAAATCCTTTTCCTTTTGCTGACTTTTTGCACCCCTCGTTAGGGAATTACCGAAAATCAGCAGAAAGTTTCAATGAGTGCAGGCTACAAGCCCAGCTGAGTTTTACTTGCTCTTCCTTTTGGATTATTGCAGGGGATGTCACTTCTTCAGAAACTAGCACAGATCTAAAGTATTGTTACTCTGCCCTCTCTCTCATTCCTTGTTGAATTTGCAAGTGCTCCTCTTAGCCCTGTTAGTTGTGTGGGTACAAGCACCTGTGGTGAACTTACATGTGTTTTGGTGAAGATGCTCAGGCCAGTCCAGGTCTGGCAGTGTTTTACATGTGTGTAGAGATCTTATCACGCAGGCAGGATGGTTCTTTGCCACCATTTCAATATCCTTTTATTCCCAGTAAAACCTCCAAAAAGATAGTGGGCGAGCTTGAAGAACTTCACAGAAGAGCTAAGGGTGGTTGAACTAAGATGACTGAAAGAGCAAATTATTTGCTGCTTATGTATGTAGGGAAGCTGATAAGAAAACTTCTTATCATAGACATAGAACAAAAGAATAAAAGGTACTTTTATTTATGAGTAATTTATGTGCTTATTTGTGCAGACTTCTATTGTGATACAGAGTGTTTGCACAGCAGCTATTCTGGAATACTTATTGCAATCAGTTTCTATAGGTAAAAATGCCAGTAAATACTGAGAAAATGACCGAATGACAATTTAGTCTGGATTACTTGACGTTCTAAAAAAAGATTACTTAGAACTGTGAAGGACTATGACCAGGAATAATAGTGGGGGAACTTGGCAAAAATTGACTGTAAAGACATTGTAATGGAGGTCTGTTTGAATGTGGAATAATTATTGGAAAATGATACATGTTTTAATTCCACTCAGAATTGCTAAAACTGCAGAGTTTACATTTCTTAAGTATGTAATGGAAAAGTAATGTGACAAAGTTGAGTCCATTGAACTCTGTCCATTTCACTTTCTTCCACTGAAAATCTAGAATAATCATGTGCATCTATGTCAGCAAAATTGAGTTTTACAAGATTTTTCTCCCTTTCAATGAATATCTTTTACATGATACCGTTCAACATAGACGTGTTGTTACTTTAGGCATGGGTTTAACGGATTATGCTGACAGCAGTTAGTTATAACTCTGAGATTTGTCCTTTATAAAGATTAATGATCCTTGAAATAATAAATATATTGGAAATGCCAACCCTGGAAGTTGTTTTCCATTCATAAATAGAATTGTTTGTGTAAGAGTACACATCTTCCCCTGCTATTTCCTATAATAGAGCAGTATGGTTTCAGTATCTCAAAGGTGCTATTGGAGAGAAAAGATCCCTTCATGAGGAATATATGTGTTGGGAAGGGCGGGAAGAGGGTGATGACAAGCCATTTTGCAATATCACATTTGCTTATGGCTTATGGGGAGTGCTGCAAAGAGCTTGAAGCTTTTAACACATCTGAGAATTGTTGACTTTTATTCTGGTTGCCATCATTCAGTGGGCAGAAAACAGCTCAGCAGGCACAGGGACCAACAGCTTGACTTCTGTGGGTGGGCATTGTTTTGGGGGAGAACCAATAACTTAAAAATAAGTTTGTTAGAGTTTTGTCCTAGCAGTAAATTAATCATGACATTAAGAGGGAATGTATGCATAGACGTTACTTCACAGAGTTGTCATAAATTCTGCTGTTGCCATATTTTAATTTCCAAGGCTTTTGAATCTTAGACAAGGTGCTATAGATGTAGTTATTAAATTCTGCAGAAATATTTTTATTGGGTAAGACGTTGCTTGATGATGTAGCTGTGAAAGCCAAATTCAGAGACTAGCAAAAGGTCCTTTATCCATGCATTTAAGAGGAAAAATACCATTTTGTAACACTCATCTATTATTGAAATACTTGTTTTAAAATTACCTTCTTTCTCCTGAATGTATGCATGTGTATATATACGTGTGTGTGTGTATATATGTGGAATTTTTTGGTCACAGTCATGACAATGTGGGGTTTATTCTCTTTGTTACTGGGTTATCAATAACATTGTCATCAATAACACACAAGTGAAAACACTGCTTTAGAGATAGTGATTCTGATTCTTGTGGCTCAGAGACACTTCCTACTGTAGAGTCACTTGAGGAAATGCTGCTCTTTTTCAACTTTTTTGAATACTCTTGAGAGAAGACACTGGATAGGATAAAAAGGAAAAAGAAATGTTTAAAAGTTTACACAGTGTATTTCTTTCAGTGCAAAAGTTAATGTAGGTGGAGGCTGAGTTAGACTAAATATTGCTGAGAAAACAGTATCTAGTTCCCTGCTTTGCCAACGTTTTTCCTTCATGTGCCTTGAAAGGGAAAGCCATGTTCTCTGCACCTTTCTGTACCAAAACACATGTTGCTAATTATTTGGTTTCTTGTGGGGGCTGTTCTTTTGGATGGTGGTTTGCCTTTCCCTGTAAGCATACATGGACAGCCAATGTCAGAGGAAGCTTAAAATAGGTTGTCTGCATGGAGGGTGTATTGGCAGCCAGGCAAAGAATGGAATGGCAGTGCTGGGAGAGTTAAACCCCACCTCATCCCATCTTATCCATGTAGCACACTGTGCCTGGTTAGCGTGGAGATCTCTTAGGATCAAGAACCTTGAAGGCTGATTGGGGATTTTGGTTGCAGTTTTGAGGCAGATGGCCTCTGGGTAAGTGAGGCTGTGGACACACCAGTAGCTGGCTGCTCCATGGAGTTCTGTCTGCATTCCCTTGTACCCCAGGGTAAATACACGGTAATTTGAGGCAGCTTATGCCTTTATTTACCCCAGTGGAAGTGTTGACACGAGCTATTACTGTGGAATGCCTGCCATGTAGCCATACTCTCAGATGTCCTAATGCTGAAAAACTAGCCTGAAGCACTTCACTGAGGTTCATCCAGTAAAATTTCATAGCTTAGTCATTTGCTCCATAAACCATGATAGCAGAGCTGTATCAGATGGCAAGGTCCTACAGCTTCTAGCTTCGAACACAATTTAAGAGTTATGTTTCGAGTTTAATTTGATGTAATAATAATTTATATAGTGTAAACATGCTAGATATATATTCTATTGCTGGAATTAATCAGGCAAAAGTCATGTATGTAGAATTCTCCTCTTAATCTTTCTTTTAAAAACACAAGCTTACTCCTGGTTCATATTTAACAGCACTGGTTAAATGAAGTCCTTTGCCACAAAACAGGTGTAAGCCACTGTCCTGCCCTGCCAGCACACTTCGGTCATGGCTTGGAGAGCCAGGGCTTGGCCTGTCTGGTGAAACTGCCAGTTGTGTTACAGACACTTACTTAGCAGTAATGGGAAGTGAAATCCCTATTTCATTCAACATTGGCCACCTGTTGGATAATAACTTTCAGCCACCATAAGACCAAGCTGGAACTGGAACCGCAGCCTGTTATTGAAAGACACCATTTTCCTTTCTGATCTGCTGAGCCAGCTCATCCTTCAGAAGCATTTGAAAAAACATGAGTGATGAATAAGAACATGAAATTTCCCTCCTGCTTCAAATGTGTTTGCCTGCCTCTCATTCTCACATACACGATTAAAGTCTTGAGTTTACTGTTCAGTCTGTATTTCTCAGGTGCTATTTGCCTTCATATTCTGTGCAAGGTATTTGGAAATCAGAGATGATTTGGGAGGGGACAAAACCCTTGTCCTACAAGACTCTTCCTGAAGCAAGCAAATAGTTTCCTTTCTTTAAAGGAGCAGGCGAGTACTCTGAGCCCTTGAGAGCTGGCTTTGTTCCTTGCTCTTGACACACACAAATCAGGACACTTCTGCCAAGAGTTTTACTTGCACTTATGTTAGTGGAAATATCTCTGATAAGAAGTAGTCGTTGTTGCAGTCTTGTGGCTTCAACTGTGAAGGATTTTAATTTTTTTTGCGTGAAGTCTGCTGATCCATTTGTTGTTACATAAAAATGTGAGTGAGGGTTTATCTTTTCCTTTGAGATGTATGGCACTAGCTCTGGAATTGCTTCCAAGTTTACAAAATGACTCTGTGGTTTAGACCTCTCTGATAAACATTTTTTTGTTGCTGTTGCAAAGTTGGATCAGATTTTTGTTGTCATAATGGTTGGTGCACTTGGCAGCTTGTATTTTAAATAATTAGGAGATAAAATTGGACTGTGCTTGAAATCCAGCATGTCTGGTATTTTCCTGCTTTACTTAGTGATGTTTTTAATCCCCCTTTTAACTTTGAAGACTAATGTAAGGCAGTTAAGAACTGAGGGTTGATAATTTTTTTGTCATTTTTGAAACCTAGATCCAAGCCAGCTTCTCTTGCAATATTTCAGCCTCAACCTCCCAGGACACTTTGAGATAAATCAGTGTCTTTATCAAAAGAAGTAGGCCTTTTGTGCTGGTAGCAGTGTAACATTAAATATTCATTCTAATTTGCAGAGTTGAGACAATTATTCTGAGGTTCCTGATAAAGTTTACTTTGGAATTTGAAGCTTTAAAAATATACTGTCTGCTTAATTTCAATTATCAGTAGCCAGTAAAGGAGTTTACTGCTCAGATGCATCAGAATTGAGAAATTTTGAAAAGCTCCTTGAAAGGCAGGCATTAAGTGTTGAGGGGTTTCTCTCTTTCCTTTTTCCCTTTTTTTTTTTTTTTTTTTTTTTAATTCTTCGTCTCCTCTTTTTGTTGGCCACAGTGCCACATGAGAGAGGAGGCAGAGCAATACAGAAGGCTAAACTGGGAAACAATCTTCCCACTTAAGGAATCTTTGCTGCATGAAATGTATACGTTGAAAATGTTCTATATGGAATTTTGAATCTGCTCACATTGAGGAAAAAGATGCTTATTTGCAATATTGTCCTGCACCTCTTAGAAGCTTTTGGTTCCAGTTCTGGCCTAGAAGCAGATGCGTTTCAGCAACTGGAGAAGTAATTTTTGGTATCATTAGAATCATATTTTTAGAAAAGAAAAAAAGACAAACTTGGCCTAACTGACCATAAACCGGCAATATACTCCGCATTCAACAGAGGATTAACAAGACAAAAGTAGTATGATGTGGCTCAGGCTGTATCTGCTATATCCAGGCTTGGGAAAGGAAGTGTATTTTGGAATTAACTAACAGACTGCAAGCATCAGAGTCTAATTCATATGCAGATCTCTTTTTTTTAAATTATTGTCTTGATTTTACTGAGTTAACTTCTTTAGCCCGGAATCAATCAAGAGGAAGGAGAACTAGAGGTCTCTGGCTCATAGCCATTTATACAGCTACAAATGCCACTTCCAAGCAAACGTTTTTCTTCACACTCTACCAAATGTGCCACAGAAGGACAGTTGTGGCACCTTCTCTCGCTTCACATTCTCATAGGCATCTTCAAACTGAAAGCACAGAAATTCGGGGACTTTGAATTCCACTTGTTTCCTTTGTACTGATGGTCCCTCAGGTACGGAATTGAACATGGCACCACGGAAGAACATAACCTTGCTCTTATCTGAGCTGTGTCTGTTCTGAGGATAAATTGACTACTCAATCTGCTTTCTTTCAAAGGATCTAAGTTCACTTTATTGTTTTTACCGTTGATTTTCTGTAAAGATTGAGCCTCTCAGTTTTTTCCTCTGGGCAGCACGTGGGAGGACATCCAGATACACAGGCAACTGGCAAAGCAGTTTTGTTCTGCTGCTGGTGGCCTTAATTAATTTTGTCTAGATTAATTAGCTGATCCGCTTGTGGATGCAGTGTTTAGGGAAGAAAGTAACTGGGAGTGTTGTGAGCCAAGAGTTAGGGCTCTTGCCCAAATATGAGTAAGAAAACATACACTAACTGGTGTTCTCAGAGCAAGTGTGCTTCCTCTTCATGCTTCCTTTGCATACATATACACAGTTTTGAACAGAAAAATAGAAGCTTAAATAAAAAACCACTGAAGTTTGAATGGTAAAAGTATATACATAAAATCAAGCTGTTTCCTTGTGGAATGTGACTTATGGAGAGGAACACCCAAGTTTTAAAGTTCCTCCTTCAAAATTTATGGCAGCCTCAGAAACTTTCCTTCCCCCCCCCCCCCCCCGGCCTTTTCTTTTAATATGTCAGAATCTGTTTCAGGGTTTAGCTTTTTCTTTAAAACATGTATTACCAAGTAGGTTTCACAACTTGATTTAATGTAGCTTCCATGTGTCTTGAATACAATAGTAACTTCTGAAACCAATATTTCTTTAGAGAGCAGTAAAGTTGTTTCTTCATGACACCAGTAAGTAGTTTTCTTGCCAAGAAGTATATTGTAAGATTTATTAGACTCTCCATTGCCCTCCCCCAAGTAACCCAGATTTTAGCTTCAAGTAAAGCAAACATGTTCAAAAAGTGCTCTTTAACTTTAGGCTAGGCGGATACAAAATAAAATCCTCCAGGGGTACATTACAACTAAAAGATTCACAAGCCCTCCAGGGGGTTTAACTTTTTAAGTAGGCATTTCACAAGTATTTGTTGCATAAACCACTATATGCTCCAGGCTGGGGTTCTTGTCGATTTTTATTTTTTTATAATATTTTTTTAATATAAGACATTCAGCAATAAATGTATTTTTGTGAAAAATAATATCCCATCTTTGCTTAGAAGTGAAGTTTTGTTCTTCAGAGCATGTGTTTTCTTGGTTTAATATTTAATATCAAATTTCTTTGACTGTCATTTTAGTCCACTCAGTACCTTGAAGCACTGCTCTGTGGAAATGGGGGTCATAATTCCAGTTCACTCCTTGCACTCACTTTTCAAAGTCGAGTGCTTTTGGTCTACTACAACTCCATCTTTGGTAGTTGGAAAAACAGATTTTGGAAACTGCAAAAGCAAATGACAGCCATTTATACATTGGTCTCACATAACTGAATGGACCAGATGGGAGTAGGAAAATAGAATATCAGAAAGAGGAGATAGGCAACCTTGCAGTTAAAGAGACCTGGCTTCACTGGCTTTACTTTCTGCGTCTTTCAGAGATTTCCTTGTGAGCTTGGACAATTTTGTTTCTGTATTTTACATGTTGTTCCTCCTTCCCACAAGGGAAGGATGTTGTTTCTTTCCATGTTTAACTCCTGGGGCAGAACTCTCCTATTCCAGTGCTGTAACGTGCAAACCAATATCTTCAGTTTCATTGGGACCTCCAAGTGCTACCGAAATGCAAATGACAAATAAGTATACGAAGAATGGAAAAAAAGTAATGTAAGACAAAAAAAGAGTCCTTTTAGGATTGTAACAGGAAGCAATGAGATGTTTAATCCAACCTTGAGTCTTCCAGAAGTGAATGAGGAGCTGTAATTCAAAGAGATTTTGAAATAGAAGCCCTTGAATATCATAGGCTACCAAGTGACAAGGAAATATAGGAAAAGGAGTCTTGATTATCTTTTTCGACAACTTGTTAGTTGAAATGTTGCATTTAAATAAAAATGATGATCAGTTTGAAGTTGAAAGAGTAATAGAAACACTTGTAAAAAGGGAAATGATGCTGTCAGAAGAGTGATATTCAAAGCCTCAGACATGAATGATAAAGACAGAATACCAAAAGCTTCAGAAAAACAGAAAGGGAATATAAATCCCAGTAAATTTCTTTCTTTCTAGATCTGAGGCCCTTACAAAAGAAAAAGGAAAGCCCTGATACCTGTAAGAATGCCTTCTTGAAAGAGGGGTTGAAGCCAATATATTGTGTGCATCAGAGCTGAGAGTCAGGTAATAGAAAGGCTTAGCTCTGTGATAGACTGTCAGAGTCTGTGGACAGACACAGTCATGTATCCAGAGATACTTTGAGATCCAAAGGTAGGAGAAAAACTGCTAGACATTACTGAAGCGAAATAGTACTTATCTTGAGACTTTGGTGTTGGCACTTGGGAACACAAACTCTGAAGTGGTCTCTCCCTACACCTCTTCCAAGAAGAGGCAAGTCCTGCTCTGCAGGAGCACCCTTGTCTCCAACAGGGGCTCATCAAGCTCTGACAAGAAGACAGCTATGTTTGTTTCTACCAACCACTACTTTCAAAAATGTAATTCAGGTGCAAGCCTTGCTTTAAAACCCCATTTTGCGGGAGAAAGAGGAAGCTCTGCGGGCACTATTGTTTAAACACATCTACTCTGACTGCATAAACTTCAGTGGTGTATTGTCTGAGCACCCAAGGACTCTGCTTATGCTTTGCCTCACACAGAAATCTGAAAACTGTTCATGAGAGAGCAGATTTGCTCAATTATTGACTCATTCCACATGCTGCGTGATTCGTAACTCATATTTTGCATAAAAGCACATGGCTGGCACAACAACAGGAACATCAGTAGTTAAACTTGCTGGCTTGGTAACCTGCTAGATTTGTGCACAGCATAAATACAACTGGTTTTGGTGTCTGGACAAGTATCAAATTGTTCCTGGTGTGGGCATGTGCTAGTTAGGGAGGAGAGAGGTGGCAGTAGAAGGTTATCATTAATTGGATTTTTGTGTGTGTGTGTTATGTTGTTTGGGTTTTTTATTTTGTTTTGGTTTTTTTCTGTTAAGCAAAAGCATGCTACTTGTGATAAATCTCTTTTCTTTTTCACATCCTGACTTTGTATTCTGTTTTTTTTTCCTGAACTGGAGGAGTTAACTATATGAGCAGGCTCATCTTCAATTATTTATCTCCAAGGATGTTTCTCTGTAATTTCTGTAAGCATTTTGATGTCTATTGCAGATCTTCTTTGAGGTTTTAGTGTTCTGTCTCTGTCATTTCCATTTGCATTCTTGCATTTGGACCTGACAAATTATATCCATTTCTGTTGTGGTTTTAGCTGATGCTGGTTTTCCATTTTATGGGCCAAATAAAGTCCTTGGATGCATATGTGCAGTTCCCATTGACTTCAGTCATCTATATATTTTATTTATAACCTTTTTTTTCTCCCATATGCTTATGATTTCAGCATGACAGTAGTATCCAAATGTTGCCACCTCCTGGTCTCTTATGGCCTAAATGAAGTGAAAATGAGCCAAATTTTTTTCGTGTTTACACAAACACTTTGGGAGTGAATGTATGAAAAGGAGAGATTTTTTCGGTGTGCCTGTGGCTTTTATGGCTCATCCCTGCTCATACAACTTGTGCAATTTTTGCAAAGTCTAGCTGCATTAATTACAAAACAAATTTGGTTATTAGGAAGTAGTGCTGTTAGACACATAATATGCACGAATGAGAGAGTTGGCAATAAGAACTGATATTGTTTCAGCTCTGTCTCATTGAAAATAACTAAAGTGAAAACATAAATTACGTAAATTAAACTGCTGGAGGGCCTTTGAGGGCATCATATAGAGCAGCTCCCTCATTGTTCACCTGGTATGGAAAGAAATACTTGAATTTGAGAGGATGCATGGACTCTATAATTCAGCCTGTCTTGCTTCTCAGGTAGAGATAAAGCATAGTGACTGTTCTGCATGCTTAGATATGCATTTCTAGTGTCTTAATGATCCTCTAAGAGTTTGTTGGGGGTTTTTGGGGAAGTTTTTTGGGTTTTTTTACCAGATGCTTACTAGAAATAAAATCCACTAATAAATTTACTTTGCATTTGACTTGGAGAATGTGTTATTCATGACAATCTACAGAGCAAACAGTTCTACAAACAAACTGGAGATTCAGAGCACAAGATCAGATTTTCTCAGTCTGGGGGAAAATCATTGGAAAGTTAATTTGGAAAGAGGAAAAATATCTTAGATACCTTTCTGGTGAACTTTGTAATTTCTGTGAAATATTTTCTGAAACAGAAGAAAACCAGGATACATTGGTAGCCAGAGAGGTGATAGGATGCTGCCCCAGCTTTGGCTCCTGAGAGCTCACCAACTCTTCTCTAGAGCATCCTCTTGGTTGAGACAGTCTACACAGAGTTGATAGAAAGTCTAAACCAATTTTAGATTGCAGTATCTCTTCTTTGGGACTAAAGAAGATTAGGAAGGGAGGCAGGATGATAAACCTCATGAGTTTTCTCTCTTCATGGGTTTTTCTTCATGCCAGGGTGATATGAAGCATTTCCTTACAGCTGCAGAACAGCAGTCAGTGCTGTGGCTGCAATTGAAACTAATTTTTGTGTTGCAGATCCAGCTAGTCTCCTTTCTGCATTTAATTACAGGAGAAAAGGGGAAGATTAACCTCATTTTGATGCCCACCTATTACCTTGAACAGGCTGGACCAAAATTTGAATAGTGTGCTATTGAATTCTTGCTGGTTGGTTTCTGTGGCAAGCTTTTGTGTCTCATTTTAATTTTTCTTCTTTTTTTTTTTTTTTTAATTTCTTTTTTTTCGCCCTTCATTCTTCCTTTTTTTTTCAGCCACTTGAAATAGGGAATGTAACTTGAAACTGGAAGCAAAAAATTTCCTTTGAGAGATCAAGAGTCTTTTAAGCAGCTTACTGGATCAGCAGTTGCAAAGTTATCATGAGGCCTGAACTCTTTCTATGGGTTTAAGGGAGGCAGCAGAGTGCAGGAGCAAACATCACAACTCTGTGTCCTCAAGGGAAGACTTAGTGCTTTACACATACAAGCAGAACTAAATACTGTACTTTGATGTACTCCTCTCTTTTTTTTTTTTTTTTTATTTTGATATTAGTTTCAACCTGTTGGGAGTAAGTTTTTCTGTACTCCTGTTTAAGATTTTCCTCGATGTTGTGGATCTCATGTACATTATATAAAGCTGAAAAGAAGGACATTTCATGTAGATAGTAACCACCCTAATAGCTACTAGCTGTGGATTTGTGTCAGTGTGAGTTTTATACAGTTCCATGAGTAAAACAGTAGCCGTCACATGAGAGGATTGTTGCAATGTGTAATATTTGATGTTTGCCCAGGACTTGTGGCAGTGGTTGGGGCCAGCAGGATGGATGTCCAGTGTCCATGTCACAGGGCTGGGCTGAGCTGTAATTCCTTGTCTTGAATTAGACTCAAAGGGTCTCTGATCAGACACAGCATCACTGCTCCAGTTATCAGGCTGTGAATGCAGTGAGTAGTTACTACAGCACACTGTACTTTGTCATTTGTCAAAGTTTGCCAGTTTGTATTATCTGGATGTTGACAGGTGGGATACAGTGGACATCACTCTAGTGGAAGTGTATTTTTAAAATTCAGAGTTCTAAGTTCCATGTGCTACCTTGAGGTAAGAGCACAGTGAAGACAAAGTGCTTCAGCTTTACCCGAGGGTTGGCTACACAAGGTCAGCAGCAGCCAGGGGTTGACTTTACCTAGTTTGCCATATATTTAAAAACCTCTTTATCTTGGATATTGCATGTGCATTAGAAAAAATGAGGTGAAGGGCTGGAGTAATGCTCTGGGTTCTCAAGGTTATCCCCTGTGGTTACAGACAGCCGTGCCTTATAAGCACATTTATAAACTGACCAAGATCCATTAAAATAAAATAACCCAACGATACTCCAGGGCTTTTGACTGCTTTAGGCGATAGGGAAAGAGAATATTGTCCCATTTTCCTGTTGAAAAGTTGTTCTGTTGCTTAACCTTTGGGTAACAAACTATTTTAGCCTGTTAGTTTTATTGAAATAGAGAAACACACCTTTTTATTAGCAAAAACAAGGCCTCAGAGAAGGAAAACTAATGGATGGTTCATAGAAGCATCAGGTTTCAACCACTGAAATGCCCTGGCACAACAGATCCAAATCCCAGCAATGTCTGTGTTTGTCCTTCAAAGGTAAATAAATTAAGCACAATGGATTTCACTGGCTGGAAATCTGTCACGGGAGTATAAAATTTCCTTTTGTTCCTTTTCTTTAAGACTGTACAATAGTTTCCTTAATAAATACAAATTGCCCTGATGTCCTTGATTTAAATTTTCTTTCCCATTCTCCACTGTGTAAGGCATGTTGAAAACCTCCATGACATAATGCTGTGGAAATGGTAACAACTGAAATACATGTGTTTGTGGCAACAAAAAGGTGTTTTGGACCTTTTCCAGGGCTGCTTTGGAAGGGAAAATTTTTACAGTAAAAAAATATTTATGTATTCCTTGTGAGGAGTACCTGAATTACTTCTTCATATCCTGAAATCTGGACTTAACTGAATTTTCTATGGAAAACGATAATATTGCTTAAATAATGTCACTAAAGATAGTGGGACAACTCAAAGCTGATTTGGAAGCCTACTATGAATTTTGTTTCCCAGACAATATAATTTGTCAAAATAGACACACTGTGTCATAAAGCTTAACTTCAAGAACTGTCACATTTTATTCAAAATTGCTGAAATACCTGATTTTTATGTGTTTGAAATGAATCTTTATTTCTAATGCTTGAGCAAGTTTTGTTCCCTATTTCATTTATAGCAAGTAAACATGTAGAGAAGATGAAAATTGAAACAGAACTGTTTGAAAATTACCTGAACACTTCACTGGATGTTTTGTTCGAGCCATGAAGATATTTAGGGAAAAAAATGAATGTTATCTGGGACTGGTTTTGTCCTTCCTTAGGATGTAATTTTTCTGAAGTTTTCAAAATTATTGTCCTGCTGTTCAAGGTTGTGGCTCCCATTACTGTATATAAGTCATAGAATCATCATAGAATGATAGAATAATTTGGTCTGGAAGGGACTTTAAGGCTATCTAGTTCCAACCCCTCTACCATAGGCAGGGACACCTTTCACTGGACCAGGCTGCTCAAAGCATATGTTTAAAGTTTGCTTTGATCTTTCCTTGTGTATAGAACTATATTCTATGAACATTTTATAGTTTGTTTGTTACCCAGAGTAATTGGGACTTACAATAACTGTATATGCAACAGCACTGTAGTGAAATAATGCTGAACTTCCCATGTGCAGTGCAAATGTTGCCTCAGATCCAAGGACTCACGTGACAGCCCTTCAAGAAGGTTTAGCTATACTTGGCTTTAAAGGGTGTCTTAGCTAATTAGTGTATTAGAACTCATGGGCCACAGCTTGTGAGTTCAGAGCTTCTGCTAATTAAGTTTTGAATGTAATTTTAGTTAAACTATTAAAGCTTTGTCCCAGGGCTGTTCTCATTAAGCAGAACTCCAGCTCTCCTGGATTTTCTTTGTTCAGAGCTCTCTTGCAAGTGTGTGGAGGCACATCTGGTATTGGCTATGGCATTCACATGGGTCTAAAACTGCTGCAAAAGAAACAATGCAATGAAATTTATCTGGGAAAACAGTGAGATCACAGCACAACATTTCCCTGGAGAAAAGTCTGAACCTTTTTTATGATCTGTCTTAGTACTTAGTACGGTACTCTTAACCATCAAACTTCAGGACGTATGAAATCCCAAAGGATGGAAATGGAAATATTTTTTTTGTTTAGTGGAGGCTAGACTACACCAATATAATTATTTCATCTCCTCCTCCAGGAAACATTTAGGGGCACTAAGCCCCACTGAGTAACATGCACAAAAAAAGTACAGTAGGTAGTTACCGCAAAGGGCTACGGGCTCATGGGCTATGAACCACCTGTGACTTGAGTTACACCAAACCTTGCAAAACTGTTATATTTCTGGTGTCATAATATCACTTTGTTTACTAGCTTTGGGCTTTTAATTAAATTTTACAGGATACTTGCCCACAATATGGATTAGGCCCATTATATTACTTGGGGGAAAAAAAAATTATCAAACACGCGGCTTTAAATTTGGCAGTTGCTCAAATTTATTTTTTCTTAAGACTTAATAGGCATGTCCAAATGAACATGGCAGTTTCTTTAGAATAGAAATGAATACACTGTTTTGTTGTATCCGAGGTCTGTGTAATAGACTGTGACATTTCCTGCTGTGATACCAGGTGGAAAACCCCTTTCAGAAGGGCCAAGCCCCGGCCGTTCCCAGTGGCCGATAACGCCGCGGTTTGCAGCCGGTCCCCGCAGCACTGCTGTGTGTGGGGGGAGTGCAGGTGGCTGCACTTTCACACCAGTGTTGCTGCCTAGCCCACAGACAGGGAAAAACAAAACCAAGATAGAATGTAGGAGCTGATGCTCTGCGGAGGTGAATGGAAGCAGTTTGTTCTAATTAGAGGCAAACTTTTTCCCTTTGAGTCTCTATGGAGAGCCCTATGTAGCAAAAGATACTGGTTGCTGTTTATCTTCACATTCAGCTCTTGTGTGCCCAGTCTAATGCCTTCATCCCCCTCTACCCCTTCCCAGCTTGTTTTTTTTTCCTTACTGTTGTGCAGTATGTCTTCTTCCTGACTATTTTTCTTTCCCTCCATACCTGCCTTTCCCCAGACCTTTCTTTTACTCTCTCTACTTCTCATTTTTCTTTTCTATTGTCTCTCTATTTGCTTATGGGGCAAGAAGCTGCTGGAGTGACAGCACAGAATTCGGGTGGCTCTGCTAGGGCTTAAGCTGCTGGCCGTGGGGTGGTTCACCACTTGGAGGGAGCTGGAAGCAGGCTACCAGCTGGGAAGTGGAGAGGGAAGACAAGAATTTGTATTTGGTTTGCCACATATGAACACTTTGCAGCAAATGGTGCCCAGCACCTCTACATCCTACTGCAGTCCTACTCTGGGAGATGCTGACACATCATTGCCTTGCCCTGGGTATAGCTTTGCTGAGATGATCAGCTGTGTTTCTGTGTGTATGATGACAGTGAGTTTTCTCTCTTGTATTGTTTGGCTTGGAGGTCCTGGATTGGGCCAGTCTGAAATGAACTCCAAATGAACTTCAGGAACTGCACTCTTAGGAAACTGTAGCCATGCCCTTGGTTTATCTAAACAGTGGGAAATCGGAGTATTCAGCTCTCAGAAAACATTTTGGTCATGTTCAGTGATGGTATTTGTCCTTACATCTGAGTAGTGAACTTGTCTTCTTAACTTCCTTCCATGTCAGTGCTAGTTGTTCCAAGTCTTCCTGGGGTAAGAACTCAGCCCAAGCACCAGCATCATTTTAGATTCCAGCTCTTTATTCTTGTTGTTTCTCTGACAGCACTTGTCGAGACTGTGGCATGTTTTACTCAAATTCTGGTTTTCTTTCTTACCAAGGAAAAACCACACCATTCCCTCAGCTGGCTTGGCAGACTACCACAGGGAGTCTGAAGCCCTTTGAGCCTTCTGTTACAGCTCAAATTTTGAACCCTTTTATTTATGTGTCAGGGAAGAGTTGTTGCTTCTGAGACAGCAGAAAGATAGCTCAGCTCTCATCCTGCAAGCTGATGGGCTAGTTTTGTATGTTTGCTTCCTCCCAATCAACAGTATTGAGAAACAATTTTGCATATAAAGTTTATCTATTTCACCTAGTATTTATATTGCTTTTCACATAACCCCAAGCTAAACTTCAAAAAGAAGATAATGCATTATGGGTTTAGTTTGTCCTGTAATAAGTCTGATCTTTACTGACATCTTTGCTACTAAATAATATTTGATTCCTTCTTGGGGAGAGAACAGGTTTTAATGACCAACAGAACCTGGTAAATATGAGACCAAACACAAGGACAGCACTCATCCTCCTACAAAGTAGATCTTTGCATAACAGATATATTGGTGTATTATTGGATGTTGCCTTGGGATAAAACCATAGTTCTTGGAGGCAATAAACAATTTAGCTCTCATTTCCTATCAAAGACTAGCACATGTGGTTGATGGGAAAAACAAATGTCTCAGCAGATCTATGTCTTGTGTAAAACCTGGTTATTGTATGCCTAACTTACTCTAACTGATCTTCCTAAGGAGTGTGATATCCATGTTGAGGCAAAAGCTCACATTAAATTGGTGGTGAGATTGTTGCTAACAACATTAATGTGTCTAATGTTATTTGACATGATAGACTGCAACGGAGTGGTGTGGATGATCAAAATAGTACTGTGCCTGGCAAAGAAAACGTTCTTTGAATGGGTATAATTGTGGTCAGAATGAGCCAGTGTACCCTTGTATGCCACCCAGTGTAAGATGAACAACCATTTTCCATGGAGAAAGAATGAATTGGAGATGGGCCTGTTTCCCCAGGCTTTTCATCCTCTTATTCCTTCCCTCCACCACAGTAAAACATCACATATAGCAGCATGGCAGCAGGTCTCCATCAGCTCAGTTTCTGTGAGACTGCTCATTCCTGGCTACGCTCAGTAAAGAGCTGTTTCTAACAGCAACCTGGTGTTATTGGCATGTCACTGATAAATGTGCTACAGAAAAGAAAATGCCTTGCTGAAGTTGATTTGGGAGCCTAGTATTAAGAAGAGCCCTCCTAAAGCCATGGAATAATACTTTGTTTAGTCAAATTAGGTTTTTTAGCTGATAGTTTCCCTTTGTCTCTCATCACTTTTTCTAATTCTTCTTTTTTCCAACTCAGCCTCTAACCTCAACCTGTCTTGGACATTCCTTTTTCCCTTCCTCTTCTGTGTCTGCTCTTTCTCTCCATGTCCTGGTCTCTGAAAAACAGCAAAATTTCTTCTGTGTCCTAGGGCAAAGTTATTATTACCATGATAAGAGATGTCTGCTCCAGCACCACCAAAGCTAGACCTGAGTCTGCCTTTTCTCCCTCTTCCTTGTAGGCATAAAATATCCAATATAGAGATGTGGGGGAAAAAAAAATTAACTTTTCTTTGAATGATGCTAAAACTACCTGGCATTGTGTCTGTGTCTATTCAAGAAGGGTGACAAAGCAAGTATTACATGGAACATTTTATTATACTTCTGTAATCATGTACAGCCTCAGGGATGTAATTCAGGAGATGGGATGGAGGGACTTCCACACTATTTTCAATTTTCTATTGAACTCTTCTGTGGATGGGAATAAGTAGTTTCTCTTCCTTTGTATCTTTTTTTCCAGTACTATGTTTATTTATGTCTCCTACCTGCTAAGACTATGTGTGGCAGGATATATCTTTCACTTGTATTTAGAGTGGGAGTACTTGGATTTTTAGACACTTCCAAAGTGCACCTGATAGTTTCAAAGTTTGCCTACTTGTGTAATTAACTGCATTACTGTGGTCATAAAGTTCGCTGTTGTCTTAGCCATGACTGAATTTATCCTTTGTTCTGTTCATTCTGGAGGAAGTAGTCTTCCTTTTGTATATATCAGATTTGTTTAGTGGAATTAACCATCCTCCTTACCAGTTATTTTGATGACTTAATCTCTATGGAATTTGATAGAAATCGTAATCTTGTTCTTGTATGTCGCACTTTAGCTGTGATCTGCACAGCTGTGAACTGAGTTTCCCTTATGCCTGTTTTGCTTCCCCTGTCTCTTTTAATACGAATTTGGCCATGTGTGGTTTATAGTTAGATTTCATGCTCATTACAGTGTGACATGAAGTGGTAGCTGGCTGAAATGGGCATTCAGAGACTTGAGAGCCGGGAGGCTTTCTAGTGCGTTTGAAAAATAAACACTGAGAGGACGTTTCTTCATTAGATGGAACTGAGAACTGTAAACCCTGGGAATTTGAGAATTATCTATGTACATATCTGAGCACTTAGAGCTAAACCAGGGAAGGTGTGAGATTTCAGCTTTAGGTCATACCTGTCAAGGGTTAATGGGAGTTGAAGCTGGGCTACTTCCTTTGCAGCAGTATCCTTTTACACACATGCTTTTAAAAACCTGCTAACCAAATAGAATCTGGCCCTCGCTTATAAACCCATTCTCACTTTCCTAAGGTTTAACTGGGGCTGACTGTCCAAATCTGTTCATATACCATTTTCTCCCACATGCAAGGTCATAATTACTGGTGTAAAAACCACACATCTGTCCAGAGAAAAAAGTTTTCTAAGCGTCCATCTCCTATGTGACAACCGATCTGAGAGCTCAGGATTATACCTACTTGGAGACATTCCTTTGCAACTTCAGTTTCCCTTAAATTTGATATTTGTACACAAATGTTTCCAACATTTTATAAATACATAAACACATGTATTTATAAATATATAAATAAGAAAAATATTTTCTTTTGTGTTTTCCAGAATTTGCCTTTGGCATGTACATTGCTCTTTTTATTAATTTTTAATGAGGATGTCTGATTGCTTGTATGATTGGCATAATGAAAGGAAAACTCAGAACAGAAATGCAAAAGTACACATGAGTTGATAAAAAAGTTGCTATTTTGTGAATTTTTATTTAGGAAGATATTCTGCTAAACAGGGATGCAGAATGGCCTTCTCCTGTGGTTATATTTGTTAGAGGAAATTGTTCTCTTTTAAGTCAGATCCATGAATGAGTTCATGAATGTTGAGAGGAGCTATTGCCTAGAAGAAAATTGGGTTGTAAGAGTTCTGCAGGTTGTGTGTGAGTTCACCCTCATTTTAAAGTCCATGGTTTGATCATCCTTTCCCTGGGAGTGGTGTAAATGGCTGCTCAAATCAGTTTGAGGGATGGATGTAAAAGCCTGTTTGGTCTTAGTTTTTACAGGGTATGGTGAATGGTGGGCAAGCCTCTGAACTCTGTTATCCTACTGCAAGTCCAGGATATGCCAGAAAACTCATGCTCAGTGCCTGAGCATGTCTCTAACCAAATAGGGGTGAGAGTTGTTTTTCCATTTTTTTTGCTTTAATTGAAGTTTTTTTTTTCCTAAATTATACAACAATTTTTCAATCATCTTGTTAATTCAAAAAAAATTGCTCAGTGTTTGTAAAACAGCAAGAGAGTTTGACTCTTGCCTTTTGTTCAACCACAGCAGATGCTGCTAAAGATATGCTGCTTCCCAACGAAGTAATTTACCTTGAAGATGAGAAGTGGAAGCACATTGTTTAAACAGCTGACTTGACTGCTCAGAAATGAGGCTGACCAAAATGAGTTGATGACTTGTATCTTAGGATTAGGCCTATTAAACAGAGTTAAACATGCAATAATATCAGCAAAAGCTGTCTGGGAGAATCAGACCTCATTGCAGTGAGGATGTTATGAGTATTTTTTTAAGCAAATAAGCACACTGAGTCAAGCAGTAATAGAAGTGATGCTATGATTTGTTTGCAAAACTACCATTAGAGGTCAGGAATGGAAATAAATGGGAAAAGGAACAGAGCACCAAGAAAGAGGGTAGTGGAGGCATGAATGTTGTCTGTAACAATAAATATGAAAAACAAATATGCTGCATATGATACAATACAGAAAATTATTCTGGATTTGTTTATTACTTGAGCTATGAAGAATTTTGTCAATTATAACTAAGCTGGAAAAGTTGTAAATACTCAGTTCAGTGAAGCTGAGGTCAAAACCTGCAGTTCCTACCCAGATAAATTGCTATAGTTGTCTTTATTCTAAGGCTTTCAGCTGCTACAAATAGGAAGTTCATTACTAATTTGACAATATTTTTTTAATCTTATTTAAATAACATGGGCATAGGAAAATTTCCAGCTTTTATAGTACTCACATGCAGGATCTGTATTTAATTTATGGTTGCCCTTTGTCTTACTAGCACCCCTCATCACAGCTGCTGAGGCACTGCAGTCCTCTGTACTCCTTGTCATGTCTGGAGCTCGGTTCATCTTGGCTAACTTTAGATGTCTACAAGGTAAATGTTGACATCTGAGCTGGTCACGCTGTCTCCTTTCATCAGTGGAAAGAAACAGAAACTTAAGTGAGGTCAGTTTTAGCACTGGGACTGTTTCTGGGAAGCCACGTGAGCAGGAATGTCTGATCTGCCGCGTGTGTTACGCGGAGCAGAATGAGACCTCGTCTCTGGCTGGCTCCTCTGGGTGGAACTGATATATATAGACCAGGGGTGAGAATTTTCTTATAGCATGGAGAACGTTGTTATTTTTGAATATATAGCAGGAGGTAAGTGAGGTAGGATTAGCTGCTCAGTGTCTAGATGCTTTGAAATTTTACAGTTAGTTGTGCTATTTTAACCAGAGGAGATATATCAGGTTTCCATGGATAGACTCATGTCCACTGTGTGTGCTGCAAGCCACTGCTCAGTCCAAAAGTGTCACCCTCTCTTGGGGGAGAAAAGGAAACCCAACTGTGTTTAATGGCTGAGAAGGGAGAAATTTAACAAAAGAAACACTGATAAAAACCTGGGAGAGGACATGTATATGGATGTAAGGAGAAGAGCGTATGACAGAAAAAGGAGAAAGGAAAGCTGCTGACTGCCCTTTCTTTAGTCATTGCTGCTTTAAGGAAGGTCTTTAAGCTGGAGAGCAAATTGGAATGTCAGCAGGGACAGGCAAGCATTAATCTCATCAATCTGGAAAGGGGTAGATTTAGGAACCTTTGACTGCAAAGCTTGGCCTCAGTTGCGCTTGTTAAGTGTGGGTGTTTAAGGGACAGTGTGTTTGTGGGTTCATGTGACAGAGAGAGAGAAAACAGAGGACCAAGGACTTATCTTTGCAGAACCAGAACATGACAGCCACTATCAACAGCGGGTGCACCTCCTCTACAGATAGAGGGGGTTTGTCCATTGATCATCTTGTTCACTGTGTTTTCAGTGTTTGCCTGTGTGTCACAGAACTGGGTAAGCACTTGTAGTACTTCTCAGCCTTGTGCTAGAATTATGACTTATCTTATATCTCTTTGTATCTGCTTTTTACATTGAACAGCTTGAAAATCCTTGCATTTTCCCCAGCAGCACAGCTCAAAGTAACAGCTCCTCTGTGTTAGAGGTGAGATGTGCTCCAGTAGGAAGATGTGTGTTTGTGTAAATAACCTGAACAACTTAAAGCTGTTTGTTTGTTTTCCTAGAATTAAAATCGTTGAAAATACTGAATGTCTTTTTCACTATATGTATAATTAGCATAAGGAACAAGTAATAACCCTAGCAGCGTGCTTTGGAAGGATTATTGGCCAGCAGTTTCAAAGTAGGTGAGGTTGTAAGAAATCCTGGGTTCTGTGATTGGCCCTATTGAACTCTGTAACTTCTGCATGCCTTGCTTTATCTCTCTTGAAGATACCTTTATATTTTTTCAAACCCCATGGCATCCTGCACCATCCTGTCACCTGCCATTGCTGCTCACTACCACAGCTAGTTGTCATGCTTATTTTACAAGGTTTTGTTAATGTCTGTAAAGGAGTTTGTAGTTACTTTCAGTCATGGATTTCAATACTTTTTTAATATCTTCCCAGTGGCATGGTATTTAAGGACAAGATTTTGTCCGTTGAATAACTTTTCACTTGAGAGTGAGCAATACCAGTGCTTGAGACTTTCTTGAACAAAAGATGATGTCAGCCTCTCGCAGGAAGGAAGAAGCCTTGCCTGTATTTCAGTGGCATAGATAAGAGGAGGGGAAAAAAAATTCCTTCCCTGAATAGTTGTGCTTGAAGTAGGAGGAGCTCCTATCACTCAGATCTTGAGCTGCTTTATTGTAGCCTGGTCTTCCTCTTTGATGCCTTTTTTCCTTTAGAGCCTTGTAGTTAATTAACTCACTTGATTAAAAAGAGAATGTCCAAACTCATGGGTCACCACACTTGGGAAGTTTAGATGTCCTGTTTAAAAATAGGCATCAGCACCTGATATGCCTTTTGAAGACAGCGGGAGCCAGTCCTGCATGAACTGGCTAAATATAGTGGCAGCCCCACCACTTGCTGGAGAGATTAATAGAGGGAAGAAATTGCATTTGGGCAGGTAGGGTGTAGCAGATCCAGGAGATTTCCCAGCTGTGCTCTCTAGTGGCATGGGCTCTTAGTAAGAGGAGAATTGCTTTGATTTTTATTTTTTCCAGATAGGGTATAGAGAAACTTGCTCTGTCAGATGTTGTCACATTGTGAACAAGAAGGATTTTATGTCCCTTTTACTCAGGTATTACTTACACAAAGCATAAATACTTTAAAATTGCTCTTTTACTTCACAGTTACTTGTAGAAATCAGCCCTGTGTACGACCTTCACTTAGTGAAATAGAAAATTAAATGATCCTAATTGCACAGTGCACCTTGACTCCATGTTTCAGGTGTCTTTCATTTTAGCTTTATTTTTATCACCATTCCACATAGACCTATTTTTCATCTCATTTTTATTGTAACTTATCTGTGTCAGTGCAAAGGGAGGGACAACGAAAGTGAAGTTAGAGGAACTGGACTGGTAAATTACTAAAACTAAAGTTTAATTCTGCAAATTTATTTCTTGTATTCCTCAATTTAGGCACACATTTCAGCTCTGGGAGATTTGGCAGGTTGAGAGGTTTTGATGTATATTGACTTCTATATATAAACACAAGCCACCAACTGTCCAAAAAAGGAGAAGATAATCCAGTGAAAAGGCTGAGATCTGAAATGAGAAATAAAAACAGTGGGTAAGAGGAGAAAGCCTGAAAAGTTTAGCTTGCACCAGCCAAAAAAAAAAGCTCTGACTGAAGGGGTGGAGGAATCCTACTGAGGAAGTTTTGATCTGTATGATCAATATAAACTTCCTCTGCCTGACTGCAGACTTGACATAACCTTCCAGATTTGGACAGAGTACTGCTGAGTGTAAGGTCCTACCATCTGCAGGCAACACCAGAGCTTCTGGTTGCTTCCACAGTGCTCTTACATTGCAGAAGTGTGAGCAGTAAGTGTCCAAAATAGTTTAGAACAGCATCAAACAGTCTTCTTTTGCTAAGTAGAAATTTGTAAATCCTTCATATGTCACTAAAGGTCTAAAGTAAACAGTATTGACCAGATTTCAACACACGATGCATTACAATATTTCACTGTAATAACTCAGATTCATCAAAGAAAAATCAAACACAGCAAATAAATCCAACAGGGGAGGCCCTGAAAAATTGTCAGAGACAGTGCACTTCTGGGAATAATGTTGATATATTGTTGTTTGACCCTATCATTGCATTTGGTGTGTAGTGAACAGCATACAGGTACCGTGTTCTCCTTGTAATCATCAGGCAGATCCCTTGGGAGAGAGCTATATCTGAAAAGAAATTTTTTAACCTTGATTGGTAGGATTAGTATTTGAAGTAAGTGGTATGAATAAATCTTTCACCTTTGTATTTGTAGATTATTTCGTCTCCAAAAATCTGATATTTAGAAACACACCTACTTACTACATACAGATGTTCTGATCTGGGGTCCCTCTTCAGGTAATAATTTGGCCTCTTTGAACATAAAAGCTTTGATTTTCCCCACAGACTGCTTGAAGCTGAAACAGATGCCTGCCTGACCAGGAGGGCATGCTGATGAACACCAGACTGTCTAAATACTAGCAAAAGAAGGAAAGAACAGTGATATGAAAGGGTGGGAGGGAACATACTTTAACGAACTTGCTATGGCCCCTGTTTATATGGTAAAAATACACTGAGAATTAATTGTTTCAACACCCATAACACAATGGTGGCATTTGTCTAGGTGAGCTCTGTCCTCTATTTCCTCCCAAGAGACGTATGATGCAGGCTGGCAGCTCCAATGTTTCAGGTGGGGCTTTGCTTTAATTTCTCAGCTCAGATTAATGAGTATCACTTGCTGAAGGAAAGTGTTTACCAATATCACAACCTTCTCACTCCACATTGAAATATTGCTGCTGAAATAATGCCTGCCCAGGAATGGGAAAAAAAAAAAAGAATAAGAAAACAGAGTTATGGAGCTAATTGTGTTTTGTCAATATTGTTGTTAAAGATATATGGTTTCAACAGCTGCAAAGAGAGTTAGGATCCAGATGAGTATTGCAACTGAATGGAGAAGAGACTGATAGAAGTATATATTCTATGGGGACCCTCAAATAATTCTTGCCCCTTTCTTAACAAGGAAAACAAAAGTGTATTCCTCAACTCTGCTGCGATTCTGTCCATTCTCTATTTATTCCTTTAGCATGGAAAAGATGGAGAAGCTCTTTCTAAAAACCTGTCTGCATTAGGCAAAAAATAAATGTACTTTTAGTTCTTGAGCTGCACCAGCAGTGACTTGTCTTTAGAGAGAGCCTCATGTCGAGCTGCTCCCCTCTGTGATTATCTGGTGCAGTTGGGACAGGGTGGTGCTGATTCCTGGGGGAATGCTTTTTGCGTGGGATGACAAGGAGTCATTTGCACACAGGACAGCCAGGAGCCTGGGCAACACTCAGGCTCAGTTAAGTGGTAGTTCAGTGCTTAGAGTGAGAGGGTTCCAGCTCATCGCCAGGGTGTGTAGGTATGGCTGCAATGCAAATAGTTATTGGTGCTGGCCTGTCGTGTTTCAAGAGTAAAGACACGTGGAAGCTAAAATGCCATATTAAGTGAAGTTAGAAAGCGAGGCAGCAAGGAAGAGCTTTACAGACGGTGCTGCACTGGGAGCACATAAAGGCTACCTGGCTCATCTACTTTCAGGAGGTCTTCCTTTGTGCAATATGTTTATATAAAGGTTAATTCTTTCTATAAAAATCTACTTGCATTTAAACCTCCTGGACTCTTTTCTTAAAAGTTTTACTCTTGGGAAGCTTGAATAGAAGAAACCTGCCTTTTTTTTCAGAGTATGCGCTGGTAGCATCTTCTGGATACTCAGTTGCTTAATTATTTCTTTGTAGTTACATCCTTTCCCCTTTTGTGGAAGAGAATTAAGTATTTTAAGTTTTATATCAATTTTTTCTTAAAGAAAAGAACATATGCTTGAAAGTATGCAAATTTCATGTTGACCTGGGTGGTGGTTATTATTCCTCCAAGATGCTGACAGAATTTCTAATGATAGTTGCATTTTTATACAGATATTATTGAAACATAACCCCCCAAACTTCTGGTTTCTTCAAAACCATATTGTTCTTCTGCCTGTATTTCCCTCAAAACTAGTCACCCAACTCTAACATCTCATGAAATTTCAGAAAGTAATTTTTTTCAAAAGACATTAGGTCTTAAGAAGATATTTTCTATTGTCTGTGTTCCTGAAAACAGTAATTTCCTTTCTGAACTCTTGAGCTGCTTTTGTTTCTGTTGAAAAACTTGACCAAATTAGATTTAAGAGAAAGAGGGTAAAAGGTCAAGAGGGACAGAAAGCATTTAGTGGCATCTTTTTAAGAGTGTTGTACAAAGATAGGACTGGATCAGTCTGTGCATAATCTGCGCTCCTGTGTAGTTTTAAATGTGTATATCTCATGAGTTTACAGTAAGAAAATTACTTCTTTTAGCAGGAGTTATTTCTTTGGAGTCTTTCCCAACTGTTCTTTGGGTCCCAAAGAAGGGACCAAAGCTTTTGGAAATTCACAGCATTTCCCTATGCTAACTGTGGGACAGATAGATAAATCCTGATAGACCAAGACAAATTACATGCACTTGCCTGTCTGTAAGAGACACTAATATGCTGCAAAAAAATATTTCTTTGCCAGCACCTTTCCCACATTGATTCATCTCATTCCAGCAGCTTAATCGTGGCCATTTAAATGTGCTATTGCAGATATTAATTCAGTTTGACACGTCCATTTTCCATACACTTGGGAAGGAAATCTCTTTCTACTGGTTCCCTACTTCAAGACACAAAACAAAACAAAATACAAAGGAATGTTGTGATTGGTACCAGCACTCTATTTGTTTGTAAGTTCTTGTTCTTTTTGCAATAAGCTTTAGTGGCAAAATAGGCCTTTAGACAATCTGGAGGGGATATAAAGAACGTGCTTTGTTTATACTGAGATAAAATAATTGAGCTTTTCTATTGCTGCCTGAATGCCATGTCTCCAGTTTCTGGGACCTGTTTACTGTGTGCTGTACAGAGCCTGCAGCCTTTCTGCAGCAGATCGGGACTCCCCTGCCTGTCTGCCATTTCCTTTTTTATGGCTGGGTTTTTGAGCAGCACTGGTATGCCCCAAACACCTGCCAGATTTGCATATCATTCTTGCTTGGCTTGAGCATCCACTGCAAAGTTGGCACATGAACTGTGGAGAAGCAGGGCTAGTGTTTTGATTGTACGCCAGAGCCTGATACTGAAATAGGCAGTGGGAAGGAATCCAGTAATTGTTGGCCTCTGATCAATGAAAACTGTCGTTAGGCCAGTAAATCGTCGGTATGTGGGCTTAGTTCTATATATCATCTTTGGGCTGGTGTCACCCTGACTCCAGGACGAGAACATTATCAACATGTCATCAAGTCTGCCGGGAGCTTTTTATTACTTTTTCTCCCTTTGATTTATATCCATTCTCAAATTTCACACAGGTCAGGTTTGACAACACACTGGAGGGACGTTGAGGGGATTGTTTCTTTGGTGCAGAAATAGATTTGCCAGCCCCATCTAGCAGGGAGCCCCTCTCCCTCTTCCCTCTACACTCCAAATTGGTCTTCCTCTGGACTGGCAGAGCCTCCCTCCCTCGTTGCTAATTGCTGTGGCAGGAAGCAGAGCTTTCCATTATCTCCACTCATACTGTTCACTGGGATTGTGGTGAGACGACACTTGATTAGCTTTGGCCTTGTCCACACACAACAACTTTAGTTTAAATAAACTGCTACTTTAATTTGGATTGAATGGTGAAGACTCTATTGTGGGCATTAAGGATACTGGCTATCTTTTTTGTTTGGCTTAAAATGATTCGGAATTAATTAAGCCAAATGAAAATAAACCACAGGAAATAAATGTCCACACAGCTTTTTTGCACTTGAACTCCGTTTAAAACTAAGCCTCCAGTTTAAGTCCAGCAGAGCTTCCTTTTGCAGACAAGTCTGTGCCACTGGTAGTGCTGTGGGAATGATGCTGAAGCAGCCCTTCTGAGGAGTGCAGATGTACCAGCTCAGGCAAAACTCTTCCTTCTTCCCAGTGGGAAATTTAAATCCGTACTGGCTGCCAAAGCTGCAGCTTCTGTGGTTTTGCTTATATTTTTCTAAACAGGTAAATGAATGGCCATTGCTATATGTGGATGTGGTATAATGTAATTTCTTCTTTAGGGTAACTTACTGTGAAATAAACGTTTTTTTCTGCAGTAACATCTGCACGAGGGTATGGCTAAAGCGACAGCAGAATAATCATAGACAAAGACCTAAACCTGCTTTAAAGGAAATCATGAATGTTCTCAGTGTAAAAATACTGGCCTTCTCTTTGAGTTGGAGAGGGAGAAATACATGGTACTTCTTCAGTAATTACTAACTGTATCCTGTATTTTCAAGGCCAATAAGGTTATTTCTCAGATGCTGCTCTTGACAATGATTAGTGTTTAAAAGTATGTGGTATATGCAAATAAAGCCTATTGTAGCATAAAGGTTTGAATTCAATTCATTTTGCCTGAAAGTAACAACTGAGGTCTGGAAAAAATCATAACTGAAAAGAGCTTGGCCAGAAAATATGGAAGTTGCTTGTTGGATTATAAAAGCAAGACAGCACACCCAGAGTTAAGGCTGAATGCCCAAGTGGCTGTGGTGCACCGAGGGATTATATGCTGCTGCCTTCTACATAGAGGCACAGCAAGTCCGGATATGGTTAACAGTCCAGGCCCTGATTTTTCCCAGATTTAGCTGAACTTGAAATGTTCTATTTAAAACAACTCTTTGTGGATTCCACCCTTGTATGTAGGATAGCTATTTAAAAGCCAAATTAGATAAAAAGTTGCTGGTTAAGGTGAATGGCTGTCTTTTAACAGGGTGAATGGCTTTTCTGGAGACCTTTTATTCTAATGAGTAAATCCTCATTAAGGGACACTTTAAATCTGATCATGGCCCCATTTCAGCAAAGCACTTAACGTGTGCTGAAGTATGGGAGAAGTCAGTGAGATTACTTACTTGCTTGAAGTTAAGCAAGTGCAGTACCAAATTGGGATGTGCATGAGCACAAGATTAGTTGCTACACAAGTACAGACCTTATTACTCAAAGTTAAATATTTTGAATTCTTTTTTAATCTGCTTAATGGGAAAGTGAGTAGGCTGCCTTGAAACTCCTTTCTTGCCAAATTCCATTTCTTAAATCAAAGCTCACATTTGAGTTACATGACCACAAAAAGCATTATAAACTAATAAACCTCTGAATTTGTTTACAGTTGTGTAAATTGAAAAACAGACAAACCAGCTTAAAATTTCTTTGTTCTTATTTTTACTTTTTTTTTTTTTTTTTTTTCTTTAGCATTTGTTTTCAGGCTCAGGCCTTTGAACTGTGTTCTTTCCTTGGCTGTGTTGCACTCTTCCCTAAGTCGAGCAGGCAAGGAGGGCTGTGACAGCTGCCTGTACTGAAGTACACAGCTATTCTTGTTACCCTGTGTGCCTAAACTCGATGCAAAAGAGCTACAGTTTTCTGTCGGTACGATTTAATAATGTTCAGAGTGATTTACCTACCTGCCCCAGTCTGGTTTTTAAATGCAGCTCTGACTGGTTCTGAATGTCCTGGTGTGGTGACTTGTTCTATGTACAGTTTGGAAACCTGTGTTCTCCTCAGTTCCCCTCCTCGTTCAGTGAGATGAGCAGAATGTACATTGTAGGCAGAGAGCTAAGGCTCTGTGTGCAAGGGCATAACAAAAATAAACACAGTGATAGTATGTTAGGGGAAAAAGAAGAGAGCAGAGGTGTCTAAACAAGCTTTTGTGTGTTATCTCCAGCAAATTTATAAGAGAATTCATAGTGTGAATTTGTGTGTATATGTGATCATTGGCTTGAGTAGGTAGGCTTTAAAGTCTGGTCCAAATTGTATTTGTTAGCATTGTCCCTTGTCCTAAATTCTATCCAGAAAGTGAGATTTTGAAGCTATGGTAGTTTCCTTTTCCATTTATTTATTTATTTCTAAACCTTTAAATTTGTTACTCTTCAATGGAAAAGACACCAAAGCAGAGAAGAAGGAGCTTTGCCCATCAAAACAGGCCTATGGAAATATCCCTAGTTAAAATAAACGGAGCTTTACTGGGCACATTTAGGATTCAGTCAGGATGCAAAGGAGTACCCAACCCATAACAAGCTCAGCAGCTGCAAATTTTTCCTTGCAGGCGTTGTGTAAGAGATTCACAAAACTGAGCTGTTAACAGGGATTCTGCTGCCACATTACAATTGGTAAATATCGGGTATGCAGAGTTGTTTGCCATAAAAGCAGAGAAACTAAAATGGTCTTAGTACTGTGTGAGCAAATGGAGAATACCTTGGACTTCAGTGCAAAATCCATATACTGCCAGCCTCTGTGAAACACCTCAGTCCATCCTAGAGCAGAGAATTTTGAATTGATGTGCCAAAACTATCCCAGCCACTGTGTTTTGTGATCTAAGACAGGCTGCGTTCCTGTTCCCTGATCAAACACTTGTCACATGTTAACAGACACTCTCCTCCTAGGCTTCCCTGCAGTATTTGAGTCTACAATATCCATCAATTCAAATGGACCAGAAAATTACTTAAGGTTCTATTCCTGTGCACTGAAAATCCTTCTGTATCTTGTTTGCAGGGCCTTTAAGACTGCAGCAGGTGACTGTTTAGGGACACTGTCCCCTAGCTCAAGCTGCTGAGTCTTCTGCTTTGGTGCTGGAGATCCTGGAAAGACTGTACAAAAAAGGCTTACAATGAACATCTGAGCATTTAATTTTTCCATCACCTTGGTGTAACTTTCAGGCCCTATACTTCTATAATGATACATGTTTTTCTAGCCTACCTCTATTGCCCTCCTGCCACTCCTCAGGTATTTGTGTTATTGTTTTCTAGCATGCCTCTTGTGAATTATTGCCTTTGAGCTGTGTCAATGGGGACAGTTACTCCTTTCTGCTTTATACAACACATCTGAGTGTGATGTCTGTACTATAAACACTGATGTAAGAACAGCTTATGTAGGAACTTCGGGGGTTACTTTGAAATGGTTGCTCAGGTAGTACAGACAGTGCCTGGCAGCACAGAGGGAGCCTGGTGGTGGGTGAGGTACTGCACTGTCAGCTGGCCATGCTGCTTCAGCAGAGTGACACTGTTTGCAGAAACTTGTTAAGATGGACAGAGAATTCATCTGCTTCTTTTTTCCACAGCACCTAGAGTTGCAGAAGAGCTTCACTGAAAGACATCATCCATAGAACTATTTTCTTTATATCCAGTTTTCTTTTGAATTCTTGATAGTTTGTGGGGTTTTTTTTAAAGCAGCTCCATGTATATCTTAGGTGTTGATACCTAACTTTATTTTACATATACATGATCTGAGGAAAGTTCATCTAAATGCTAAAGAATTTTTTCTCACTGGGGCAGTGTTCTCAGTGCTTTCTGGTGTCAGCCAGCAGCCCATCTCATTTCTGTCAGATAAGCAGTAGAATCTGTCCATACTTTCTCATAAATACCAGTCTCCACTGGCTGTCTGCATTGCACCACATTTTGTCACACTCTCAGCAGTTCATTCTCACTTGGATAAGGCTGTGGCTGTTGGAGAAATATTGTAAGAAAAATGCAGCTCAGAGAGGGCTGTGAGCTAATGACCAAATCCTGCAGATGCACATGTGTGTGCTAGTTTAGAAGGGAAGCCCCTGCAACTCTAAACCTAGGAATATCTTTAAGACCTAAACCCAGGTCATTGAAACTCACAGTAATGGCCATGGCTTTAGTCTTTTCATCAGGTGTTAAATGTTTGCAGGCTGTGACCCTGAACACATAGGGAATAAAACATCTGGGATGGGATGTATGTTCTTTGTCTACATACATCCCATTTTCTTTCTTGCTGTAGCCCTTGTGCTTTGCCTTTTTGCTTCAGTCTTTCTGATTACTTCGTTTTAATTGAATGTGCTATTATATACCTTAGCCTCATTTCTATCATCAGTTTAAATCTTGCCTATATTACCATTCAGGTTTCTTGCACTGCTTTGAAGTTTGTCTAATGAGGGATGATTAACATTAGTATTAGTGTGATATGATATTTCATGTGCTGTTATTCTGATATCTTCTATCTTCTTTTCGTTTATTTTAGGCATTCATTTGAGATGAGTGATCCTGAAAACTGTTAAATTTATTAATTTGAGGAGTCAAGTTGGTTTAAATAAAACTATTCATTTGAATAAGGTTTAGTGCCTGTGCAAAGGTTTCCATGACTGGGTACCTTTAATTTCTTTTCTGCATCTGTTTCCCAGTTCTTGTGTCATTAAGCCTTGTCTCTAACTTCTCCCAACCTCAATGTCTTTTGTGTGTTTAAAAATAGCAATAATAAAAAGTATATATGTAACTTCTCCTAGATTTCTTACTTTATCTTCTTCTGTTCTCTTCATCCTGGTTCTGTGTGAAACTGCCTTGCTTCTTAAAAGCAGTCAGTTGGTACTTTTTAGTAATAACTGCAAGGTAATAGTTGAACCGTATAAAGGCAGATTGACAGCAGTTTGTTTGAGATGAAAGACAGTCGTAGTCTAAAGTGAGCCCTGAAAGGCATGGCATATGGTTTAGGATGTTAATCTGCAGCTGGCCTATGCTATGTACTGGAAATAAGGTCTCCTTCCACGAAAATCAATGGCAAAACTTCATTTACTTAAATGGGAGATGTAAATCCACAATCTGTATTTTGTATAATTACACACATTAGAGTGACTCATACATTCAAACTTCTGCTCCAACCTTTTGAGGAAGGTATATATTTTCCAGTGCAGTGCATGTGTAAGTTAGTATGATGAGATTCTTGGTATCTCAACTGGGAGAACATGGAGGTGAGCTGCAAGGTTCTAAGCTCTACTCTTCCTTTTCCAAAGTCCCCAAATGTCCTCTTGCTCCATTCAGTCATTCCAATTTCTCCCTCTTATAGCTTTCTCTTTTAGAAGAGGAAGACCAAGGCAGGCTTTTATACAGAGCAGGTAAATAGAGCAAAGTCTGTAGAATGCTTAAGGCTGGTCACGGTGAACACTGGCTTTGACAGATAGTTCAGATATTGTTCTTGTTTTTTAGGACCTGAAAGTGAAATAGATCTAAGAAATTAAGCACTTGATTAGGGATAATTGTTGGTGAGAAGATGTGCTGGAGCTATGCCTACCTTGCTTCAGTTGTGTCTGTCAGCTCCAGAATAATTCTTCGCACTTTGTGTAACCACTTGCCTTCAAAACGAATTGTGTAATAGAAAATTGGTTGAAATTGATAATGAGATAAAAGTCTTTCAAGCAATCAAAGGTTCTTCAGACTGTGTGGAGAGAATTAACCAATTCTTGTTCTGCCTTTCCCATAGAACACTGAAGGCTACGCATTTGCAATGTTGAATCTTGAAGTCTGTGTCCCTCTAAATCAAATCTGAAGTTAGTTGAAAATGCCAGTGTATCTTTTATTGGAGAGCAATAACTTTTCAATAACCTTTGTTGGGATTTATGAGTGAATTTTTATTTTAAGGCAATACTTTATTTAGCTATTGTACATGCTTACAACCCTGGGCTGGAACACTGGTAGCACTAGTGCCTGGGACAGCTGGACTAAATCTTAGTAGCATCAGGAGAAAGGACTGATCAAAGTTACAGGTCATTTGTAGCCTTGTGCTTCCTTCTTGTGTATCAGACATTTCTTATTCACTGACCTCTTTCTTCTTTGTTTGCAATATTTTTCTTTGTGGTCAAAGAGGAAATGTATCCTCCCAAAGGTAAAGGAAAAAATGAGAAAACTCTTCAGTGACTAGCATGAGTAGACAACTGATTAGGCAATGAGGTTCATTAAATATGGTGCAAATAGTGGTGCAAATGTCTTTGTCAGCCGTATGGTCCTTTAGAAGACTTTGGAGGCAGGATATTTCCTTTCATCATCAAGACTTTGTTGAGGTGCACTGTTGATTAGGAGCACGAATGTCAGGCTGTCAGTGCGCTGAGTTGGAAAAGCGTGTCTGAACAGATTCCCAGCAGGAAAATCACTGAGCTACACTTAACAGGTGAAATAAGGTAGGAACTGAGAGAGAAAACCACTGTTAATGGAAGGCAGATGACTAGGGAAGAATAGATGGAAAAATCCTCATTATTATTATTTGTTTCATGATAGATGTCATCTTTTCGCACTGTATACTGTTTTCTGAGAAAAGACAGTGATGGCAAACTGAAGGTTCTTTTTTGCACCGTCACTTAGACTCTGCACCAGTCACTTTTCCCCGTTATATGTGTAACAGGTGTTAAGACAGGGTGATTGTCCTTGAAGACTATGGACACTGCTGTACTCGCTGGCTACTCACTAAACGTAGACATGAGGATGAATCCAGAACAATACAAGGTAGTAAGACTTAAGAGTCTTTTAATCATAGAAGCATAGAATATGCTGAGTTGTAAGGGAGCCACAAGGATCATCTAGTCCAGCTCCTGGCTCTGCACAGGACACCCCGACAATCCCACCACATGCCTGAGAGTATTGTCCAAATGCTTCTTGAACTTAGGCTTGGTGCTGAGACCACTTCCCTGGGGAGCCTCTCCCAGTATTCAACCACACTCCGGGTGAAAAACCTTTCCCTGATATCCAAGCTAAACCTCCCCTGACACAGCTTCCTGCTGTTTCCTTGAGTCCTATCACTGGTCACGAGAGTCAAGAGATCAGTACTTGACTTAAGGTCAAGTCCAGTAATTTAAAACCAAACCCCTGTTGTATGGCTTTGTGATTTTCGCTGTGTGTCAAAAAAGAATGACCTACTAGCTGTAATTATTTCTTAAAAGGAAAAACAGGTGACATAATCCTTCTAACACAGGGTCTTCAAAACACAAACCTTGATACAGAGGCAGGGTGGTGTGTCTGGTGTCCCTGCAATCGCTTCTGGTTGTCTTATGGTGCACTTAAAGATTGTGAGGCTTATCTGCCCATGGCTGGCAGGGAAGAGATTCCCAGTCTAAAGCTCACCTGTGCTGTCACATCCATGGCAGCTGAGGTGCTTTCCAATGGCTTCCTACACCTTTCCAGTGTGTGTTCCTGATAACACAGAACCAGCAGACTGTGCAGCAGAGCTCCCTGCGGCTGTTTGCTGTGCTGTGACCGTGGCACTGACAGCCATGGCAGTACTGGTAACGTAGGCTGCTCCAGGGATGAGGGACTGTACAGCAACTTGGTTTGAGAGCAACATAGTGATGTTGGCTTTGTGCATGATTAATGGAACTGCTTCTTCAAATGGTTCCTAGTCCTCATTTCAATGATTTTTAGATAAAAGCTTTCCTTTTAAAAAAGGATGTTGCTGGTTCTTTTTAGTGCACCTATTTGCAGAAATGGTTTTCATTCTCATATGCTTTTCCCTGCCCTTTTCTGTTGTATGGTTTGTTTCTTTGGGGTTTTTTTGTTTGTTTGTTTGTACTGAGACCTTTTTTTCCTTTGCAATTTGATTGATCTTCCTTCTTTCAATTCCACATTGGCTGGCTGCATATGGAACCCCACCTGGCTTTAGCTGAGACAAAATCGACTGCACACAATTTCCCTCTGACAGCTTGTACAAGAGCAAACATTTCCGAAGAGCTGAAAGTCTAGAAATTCAATCAGCGGAAAACCTACTGTGTGGAACAGCTTTGCTAGTGCTACAGCTCCCTGCTGGGTAGAAAAGCAATCCAGTTACAATAAATCCTTAAGAGTGGAGTCATTTGGGTAAAAGGAAAAACAAAAGCTGGTTTATACAAACTGATTGGAGTCAGACGTTTTGACTTCCCATTGAAAAAGGAGTCAAAGCCCAGGCTTGCTTGGTAATTTAAAGGGGAGATTGGCTCCTTTTATCTTTCTCTAGGGCAGAGTTCTTAATATTTTGCTTGTGGAAGAAATATAAAGAGTTTTCAACTTAAATTAAAATATTTACTTTGATATTGATATTGATGCTATAGCTGACTAGAAAATGAGTTGGTCTTGAATGCTTCGGCAAGAGGTGAAGGCGCAATTTTGTTTCCAGCCACTCTGATTTTGTTCTACTGCAGTTACAGAAATGTGAAACTAGGGTAAAACTGGGATCAAAATCAAGGCTTGCATGTCCTGCCAGGACAGCTTGGGCAACAGTTTGTGCTATGTTGCTGGTGTGTCATGAGCTTATGAAGCTGTTGATGCAATCTGGGCTGCCTGACAGACTTCTCTGACTGAAGTTAAGAATTGTGCCTAGCGAGAGAGAAGAGATCTGTTTGTGCTAATTTTCTTTCATTCTTTAAATACAAGCTATTAAAAATTAGCAGCATTAAATAGCATTTGACATTAAAATAATAATGTTAACTGAGATGCCAGTAATGACTGGGATGAAATATTTCCCCTAGTTTATATTTAAAAATTTAAATGAAAGTAACTTGAGGTAATAAAGTCTACTTGTCGTTTTCCTTTATTTTCATAATTATTTGCACCACTCCTCTTTGTGACTTACATACTGGAGCATATTAAAAGGACCAACAGGCTTGAATTGAGACATTAAAGAAACAGTCTTTGTAAAGTCAAAGTGAACTGTCTGGAAATGCTGATATTTCCTTCTTCCTTTAATGCCTTTCCAGTGTTTACATAAGACTAGGTAAAACTTTTCTGGGCAAATGTGAATTTTAAAATGCTGCTGTCCTTTTAATAGCTGCATGGGGTCAGTCAAGCCTGCTATTCTCCATATAATCTGCACTGGGCTGTCATCCCTTCTCCTTCCCCTCCCAAATGTGTCTGGTCCTCATGGAAAACATTAAAGATTGTATAAACACTGTAAAGGATTTCCACTAGCCCTTATGCTTAAATAAGATGTTATAAATCATAGCAAATGAGAACAACACCTTGCCACAAAGATGGAGTTAAATTGGTTTAAAAAAGAAAGTAAGGCAGGATGATAACCTGATAAGACTCTTAAAACTCCAGTTTGTGTCACTTGCTAGTCACAGCCACATGACGAGGGCTTCGTGGACCTGTGCTGAAATTGAAGTACCCTAAGTTTGTCTTTCAGCTTTCTCCCACCCTCTATGGGAAGAGAAAGTGTCTGTTGTGATCCCAAGTGATGCCACTTTTGTCCAAGTGTTTTGTGCCAGTCACTGAGTTGTGTTTCCTATGCCACCTGTTTAAAGGGGGGGCTGTACCTTTCCAAGGGGAGCACACTGAGGACTTGCTAGTGGTGTGCTCAGAACATGGAAACAGTGCTCTTATGGCTTTTGACAGCATCCAATATCCTTGGTTAAGCTGGCTTCTCTGAGTGCTGGTTTTGGCCTCTCCCATTTTGTGTGAAGTCTGATGCCAAGGCCAGCTTTTGTCAGATATGCGTCCATGTTCTGTGAGACTGCATTATGTTTTTCTATCAGTGTTTCTTGAGAGGAAGCTTGGTGTTTGGTCTTTTCCCCTTAGCCTTTCTGTTCTTGTTGCAGTGTAGCCAAACATTTTCCCTGAAGTGATGAAAAACAGTCACAAAAGCCTTTCCAACATCTTTGGATGTCTCTGGGCATCATTCTGCCCCGTTCAGGAAACAAAACCATAGCAATGGCCCCATATTTAGGGTTTTGTATGTCCACAATGTCAGAGTTGCATGAAAATCAGGATCTGCTCCATCATGGCAGGCTGAAGTTAGGGAATTTTTTCCCTCCTATATAACATAGTTTCTGTATGGATCACCAGAAGTTCTGTTGGAGGAAGATATACACAAGATTTCTGTCTAGACCTTTACTCTTCAGGGCAGGAGAGCTGAAAATCTATTCATGGTGTCTTTGAAAGTTTAAAAAAAAGCCAAAAGAGTTTGGGAAAATGAAAGAGTTTTAATTCTATTTAATTTGTCTGCTTGAGATTGGAAAGGAATTACAAGTTTCTGAGAACATTCAATACTGCTCTTCTCCTACTACTAAGACCATTTGAAGGAGTTGCACTTGAAAGGTTTTGTGCTCTGGCTTGTCTATAAGTTGGGTTTTTCTTTGACAAGCTCCAGCAAAGGTAACCTAACCTATTGAATGTAAATTTTCAATATATAGAAACAGCTGAGAGAGTCCAGCAAGATTGTTAATAAGCTAGATGTATCAGTTCCTCTGTAGTTAATGTTTTGAATAAAGAAGGCAAAATCATGGTATAAAGTCAGAGTACTGTTATAGGTGCAGATTTCTAAGGTAAAGCATCACCAGCTTTATGAGGAACCTTAGACTGTAATTCAGTTATTTTTTAATGTAAAACCTCAGTCATGCTGCTGCTGTTGTGCTTCATCTTATGTTGAGGAAAGTCCAGCTCATGCTACCAATAGCCTCTGTAAGCAATAGTTACTAAGGTTTTTTATCTGCTTTTTTTTTTCTTCTAAATATTGTTTGCTATTTTTTCATCCTAAAGGCCAAATTATTTTGCTATCACAAAATAGTCACAATAGGGCTCAGCTGAAGCTAGTATCAGGCTTGACCAGGACACTGAAAATATAACATTTGTATTATATCATGTATTTTGTGATTCTTGGTTGGTTTTCCTCACTGTATTCTGGTATATGTGAGACAGAAGGAGGATGTCATTAGCCCACACTGGAATATGCTATTTGACAGTGGTAAAAAACGTGGGCAAAACACACAAAGGCAGTTCCTGGCCAAGTGCTGCCTCCTGGTCGCTCAGAACCTGCTGTTTGGTGGGGACTGGATGCCACCAGTGAAGCCACCACAGGCGAGTGGTGCTGGTAGGGCTGCTCAGCCTTCCCACGTGCTGAATAGTCCTCGTAGTCCAGAGGCACTGGGGAGTTTTGAGGAAACTTTTAGAACAGAGATTCTACAGGTGCACTACTTTGAGAGTGTAGTGAGCTTTTGAATTTATGGAATAGAATTTCAAATCTTGTGATTCCATGTGTTTAGCCCTAAGGTTTCAGTAGTGTTTGGTACTTTTGTGCCATCCCCTGTCTTCTGACGTTTCCCACCTTGGCCCCGCTCGATTTGAGTTGCCTGAGCAACTCTGCTCTCTACTCTCCTGCTGAAGCTTCCTGGTGCTCTGAAATGTGGTGGATGATGACCTCAGTAATATGATATTTTACTTATAAAGCCCCAAGGCTTGAGAATGCCTTCCTTGTTATTGGCCAGTGGAAAAGACCTATCCCCAAACAGTGAGGCAGAAGAGATAATAAGAAATCATTTTGCAAGGAAACACATTTTATCCTCAACAAATCTGATGGAAGATTTTAGTTCTGGTTTTCCTAAGCTATTTGCAAGTGTGTTTGAGGGATAAGTATTCTGCAAAGAAGGTGTGATGGGAGTAGAGGCAGCTAAAGTGGGAAGACTATTGAGGTGCTACAAGAAAAATTTTCATGCAGATGCAAGTGGATACAAAGTGTGGTGCTTGCACATGAGCAGCAATGAAAAACTAATAATTCCACATATTGTGTTACTGTACTGTGACGTGTATTGGAACGACTCAGAAAAAAGAGACCGTGCATTGTTGTTGCTGCAGTAGGAGTGACTGTCATTGTTTCTTCTCTTCCATCTAAACCCCTGGAAAAAAAAACCAAGCAGAAGACACCTGCTTGTTTAAAACCCTTAAAATTCTTTGCTTTCTAGTTGTTAGATGAGAGAAGCCTGCATAAATGTAGTAGGATAGATTCCTGCTGCCCCCTGATATTTTCTTTCTTATTGTTACTTTTTGTGTGAAATCTGCAGTACACTGGCAGGAACTTTATACAGACTTTTATACAGTAACTGCAGTGGTGGATTTTTAGGAGTTTGTGTATGAGGGGGAGAAGGGATTTAACATCATTGTTATATTTTCATTTGTTGTGATTTGATATCCATCTCGATGGAGGGCACAGCACCACTGAGAGAGGTGCTGCCAGGTGTGACTTCCTACTGCTTTCTAATTCTGTGATCACAGAACACCCGATTCTGCAGTCCTTGCACAGACAAGTCTCCCACTGATTTCAATGGGAAATTTGCCTGCATCAGGGATAAAAGAGCGGGCCCCAAGTTGTGTACAATGATGCAATCTGATCCTCCTGCTGTGGAAATTGATGTAATCGCATTCTTGCCCTCCCCCCTTTTCTCAACCCTTCTCCCTACCAACCCCTGGTGACTCCTGGGGGGCTGCTCACCAAACGGAGAGGAGGATGCAGCTGTGTGCTGAAGCAGCAGAGGAGGGGAGGAGACCCGCTGGAAAAATTTATGAAGGGTTATATCCTAGATGTAACCCTAGAAAACAGCTAAGAACCTGCCTGCCTCAAAAAATGCAGTCACCTGCTTTTGCTAAATGAGGGAGTGTTTCTTCTCTTTGTGGCTTTCATCACACGTCCTCCTCCTATGTTGTAAGGCTGAATTACAGTGCTCCATGAATTGAGCAATCTCGTTGCCATCTGCATTCATTCCGTGCAGAGGGACAGGGTTAGCTTTTTCTAGGGCTCTCTGTATTGTTATTGTTGACAGTCTCTGCTTTTCAGCAGTGCTTTTGTGCCCTGGCACAGTGCAGGTTGCTTGGGAATGGTGAACCTTGAGAATGCTGCACTTTGTTGCTGGGCGAGCCAGGCGACCTCTCAGATGCTTTCCTCTGCTTTGCCATTTATGTGGAGTTTGGTTTTATTTTTTTCCTTTGGGAATTCTAGGCTCAGCTGAATTTGTTCTGTGTTTTGCGGAAGAAAGAGCTTGTTAAAGAATTCCCTGATGACTTTGAAGTGAACTATTTATTTTCTCTCAAGGCTTACTCAGTGTAGCCATTTGCCCCCTCTCCTCTGTTTTTTCACCCCAGTGTTTCCTGAGCTACAAGCATTCTTGGAATATATTAGTTGTAATGAGTTATGTGGGCATCAAAAGTTTTCTTTGAAACTATATGGCATCAACATCTGTTAGCTCTTAGAGAACAGAGACACAGACAAAGGGGCTGATGGGGGGAGGGAGGAAAAAGATATTAAATTCTGGAGTATGAAGTCTCCGTCTCAAAGACTCAGGGGGAGGGGAAGGGGAAATCTGCTAAACTCCATGCTTTGATGTGGGCCGCTGGCCCTCCGATTCCATTTATGGGAATGTGCGTGGCAGACGGGCCTGCACAGCTGCCTGCCCTGCCTGCTGCTCTGCCTGCTGTCCTGTCCTACCCTGCCCTGCCTGCAGCTCTGCCCTGCCTGCAGCTCTGCCCTGCCTGCAACTCTGCCCTGCCTGCTGCTCTGCCCTGCCTGCTGCCCCGTCCTGCCCTGCCTGCTGCTCCATCCTGTCCAGTCCTGCCCTGCCTGCTGCCCCCTCCTGCCCTGCCCTGCCTGCTGTTCTGCCCACCCTGCCTGCTGCCTTGCCTTGCCCTCCCTGCCTGCCCAGCCCACCTAAGCCCTCCCTGTCAGCCGCCTGCCCAGCCTGCAGCATAAATCCTGCCCCAGCCCTTGTTGCTACAGTAACATTCTCAAGGAAAATGCCAGATACTCAGTTTTCAGCTATTGAGATGGGGAATCGGAATTTCTAATAATAGAGGTAACTCTTAAGTAAAAAAAATAAATGTTTAGAAGGGAAGTTTTTATTTGCTTGTAATCCTCCTGACCCTGTGAATCAACATGCAACTGTTCATTTAAATAGGTTTTTAAATGGTGCGTCTGCGACTTTTTACTGCCTGTAATTAAAAAACATGTGTCTTGTTTCCATGTATGCAGCACCAGTCAGCAGTCAGGCATGGTCACTGATGCTGGAGTACTTACAGGAATGTGTGGAGACTGGATCTGCTTTTTTTTTAAATCTTTTTCTGCAGAGCCTCACAGTGCTAGTCCTACATGCCAGGAGACAGGGAAGAGTACAAGAAACCTCTAGGTCTGCCTTTTCCTCTTGTTGGCTCCGTTTGTAGCCATAATGCTGGTGGTATTGTGCTTCTCTGTGACTTCCTGGCCCATTAAAACCCCAACCAGTTATAAAATGATTAGTTGACATACCTGGGCTCTGGGGACAAAGAGGTGGTTTAAAAAGGAATGTGAACCATCTGTTTTGCCAGCACCTCCTGTTGACAGATTTATGGCTCAACATTAGCATATGTGTCCAGGGTCACACACCTGTGCTTCCTAACAAGGTAATATTATTTAGTGGGGTATGTTTTCATCTTGAGGATTCAGAGCTCTTTGCAAAGGTGGGCACCAAGAATTCCGTTTTACAGTTGAAAAATGAAGGCACAGAGAGACTTAAGTGACTTACCCTACACCACACAGTGAGTCTGTGGTGGAGCAGTTATTGAATCCAGGTTTCCTCCAGCTGCATAAATATACGTCATCCATTAGCAGGAAAAGACTTAGAGCTATAAACATAATAGAGGAACATTGATTATCATTCTAGGGGAGCTTTAAGCCCTTGTGCTGTATGAAAACCCGAGCCATGTAGGAAGACAGACTATTCTCACAAGAAAGGTTCAGAATGCAGTATGTTAAAGCTGTAATGATCACTGAAGTCAGTGATCACATCTTAAATGAACAAGTTATTCTGTAGTCAAGCTCTGTAGCCGTTTTCTGCAAGCTTATTTCCCAGTGCATGCCTGGATACAATCACCTCAGTGCACTTAAATCTGTCTGTTAAATTGTTTCTTGGTAACCAAATCTATCATGAAAGGAAGTTGAACAGAAAATCAGATTTATTACAAAGCTACACCCATCTGTCTGCTGTGGCGAAGAAGCCCCAAATAAGCAATTTGGAGGTTACTGAGCTTCTCCAGGCTGGAGGGAAGATGAAGATTTGTCCTCTTTCATTCATGTTCTTAGACTTGTTCATCAGTATAATCTATGTTGAAGATAAGGTCCTGGGGGACATGGGACAACTGATTTTCCAATCAGCAAAGAGATTATAGTTAGAACAAAGTAAGGTAAATAACTGAATCTGTAGAGTGAGTTCATTTATTCTTCTGAAGTAGCTTCAAAGTGAATTTAAATATAGTAAAAAGCATTCATTTCTTGTTTCAGTCATATTTAATCTCAAAGACTGATGATCTTTTTTAGTTGAAGATGGCTGGACCCTTCAGTTGAAAAGTAACTGCTGATTTCATACATCTGTTCTTACAGTTGCTTTCAATTATATGATCTCTTATCTGGCAGAAGTCCTTGAAAAACTGTGTTTTACCCTATCACCTTAAGAATTAGAACTCATAATACTTCCAGAATTCCAATAATAGTGTTAATGGAAGATGTCACTTTGCAACACTAGCAATGGTTAACAAATATCCACGAAATATAGGGTTAAAACATCACAGAAACTATAATGTTCTGTCTTGAAACGGAAATAATATAAGTTAAACTGTCCACATGGATCTTCTGAGTATCTACAGGTCTTAACGTACATTGGATTAAAGTGCCTAGTATTTTAAGCTATTATTGCTGTGCTTATTTTCCTCTATAGATTTTTCAATATAAATATACAGGATATAAATTGATTTATATTTACAAGCATGCTTATGTTCCACAGCATGTGTGAATCATGATTCAAGTTAAATGAGCAGGCAGGTAGCCTTTTTTGAATGTGGGTTGCAATGACTGACCACTGAAAGAGGATGCTCACTTGCCCACTGCAGCAGGGATGACAAAGCTACTTGAAAAGAGCATGTTTCATTATTGTCATTACCTGATTTTCATAGGCTGGAGAAAATAAACACATCAGAAAAATGAAGAAAGGATTTGTGGTTTATCCTGTGGTATAGCCTGGTGCATGTGTTTGTCTGGGGCAAAAGAAGTTCAGCTGCATGTTGCAAGCAACATGGAACAAAAAGTTGTTTCTTTCTTGCTTATTCAGATGTCTTCCAAGAAGGCTTTACTGTAAGCATCCCTCTGCTTTGCACTTTCACTTCCTCAACAGCTTCATCTTCATGTTCCTATGAATGGGATATCCTTAAAAGCATATCATACAACAACTGTTCCTTGTACCCATTTGAGGATATGTAACAGGAAAATAAAGATTGGGGATATTTTCTGCCTCATAAACCTCTAATTGCCCATGATCCTTTGTGGCTGGAGATTAACATGGGGTTGTTGTTTTGGAGTTTTTTTGGCTGTCCTGTATTTATCATCACAGTATTTACCAGCAGCTGGAATTGCTCTACTGTCACAAGAGGTGAGATTGCAGGGGCAGCAATTCTGTCAGATTGGTAGATACAGATGCAGTGATTTCAAACACTGTTACCACATTATTATGGCTGGGAGTTACTGCTCCTAGAGCAGAGGCAGCTGAGCAGAATGGGTTTGTGTGTGTCACCATTATATTTTTGGAGCTGGTAGATTACTGTGATCTTTGTGCTAAGGTACCAGAGGATGAATTTTGGTATCTGCTGTGCTAGATTTGTCATGTCCCGCTGTCTCTGTTAGGAAGACCATAACTTTGGGCATAGAGGCCAACATGGCAGATAAAGCCAGTAAAATCCTAAACCACAGCAGTAAAACCTATCCAAGATCATTTATCAGAGATCTTAGAGGAAAAGTCTGTTTTCTTAACAACTCTACCTGCTATGATTATATTATGACAAAATTTTATCTGAGAGAAGCTTTGATGCATGGTGGAGGAGGAAAAACCCTTCTGTAATGACAGAGCACAGGTTCTTATTTCAGAGAAAGAAACCACTATAGAAGTTGAGCTTGCTGCTTCTGTTGACCAATCTACACTATTTCAGTTGCAATATGTATTATAATGTTGGTCTAAGAATTAAAGTCTCTTTGATTTCTTCAAGTGTGAGCTACTTTATGTATTCTTTACAGAAAGTTGCATCCTAGTGAATTATTTTTGTTAATAAATTATCCAGAATGGTCAACTTGAAAAAGTAAAACCTCATGATTGCAGAAGAAAGGGGGAAATATACTGTAGAAGAAGAATAGGCTTAAAACAAGGCATGAATGTGTATTGCTCTATAGTGTTTTTCTATGTGGTATATGCTTTAATTCTTAAATGTATTTGTCTGGTTTCAATTTTCATTATAGTGAGGTTTGGCATATATGCTTTTATCTGTGTAAGGCCCTGGATTTATAGACTACTTATGAACAGGGAAGGAAAGGAAGCTTTTGTCCTAAATAGGACAACGTAATACAGGAGCGTATAATTTATTTGAAAAAGCTTAAGAGGGGGATCTTTAGGCATTTTTGAAAGAGAATACGAGTATGAAGTCTTCACTTTCAAGTGCAGAGAGAGCCAAATGCATGCCCAAAGCACATTCTTACCTTTTACCTGTGAGTAGTGGCTGCACAAAATTGTGTGCATAAATGTCTGCTTTTCTGTACATTTGGCTGCACGGGTTTGTCTGCACGAAAGCTGCTAACCTGGCACAATGTCATCTCCACGTTTGTCTGGCCACCAGCAGTTAATTTATTTATTTGCTTATTTATTTTATTTTTAAGTTTTAAGCCTGTCTGTAAGCTCATATTTAAAAAATTATGACCCCCTCAGATAAATGAATATCTACTTAGACCTACATTATCCTAAAAGAAATAATACTGTTTTTTGAGATGTGACTAGGCTTCCTAGTAGTGAAGCCTAGGCTTGAGCTGATCATAGTTACACATGGTTAGTCCATGGGAAATTTCAGATACTCAAAGGGTAACAAGGTTTCTTTCATCAACTGGTTTTCTAAAAAGTCTTTTTCCCCATTTCTCTTCAAGTCTGAACAAGATTAAAAATGAAGTAAAACAATGATAATGACTATTTAGAGGTTTGGATGGGTTTCCTGAAGCATCTTCAATAGTTGATGTTCTCACAATCTGCAAAGGACTTGCTGTATGAATTTCAAACTTACTTTGGAAATATGTTTCCTGTGAGTGAGACTGAAGGATTCAGAGTGGCCACTTGGCACCTGACAGGGCCCTCAGTCATTCAGGTGAAAGGCCAAAGGGCATCCCAATTTCTTGAACCTCCTTTTCTTGGGGTTGTTTTTTCTGCATCAAGAACTGAAGTCTGTGCATAGGTAGCACAACATTCTTGTTGGCAGTAACTTTAAAACCTTTGTAAAATCTACAGAAGATGTAAAAAACCTTTGTAAAATCTACAGTTACCACATGTCCTGTCCCTTGCAGTCCTGTTGTGAAATGTGTTTCTTCAACTTTGCTTGTTCCAAATGTGCTGGAACTTTATTGCATCAATATGAGAATAAAGAAAGAAAAACCCACATGTTTTAGTCAGATAGTTAAAAATAGGGAGGAAAGTTTTCTTGGTTGACAATTTGTCATTTTGCATGTTGTGCAAAAAAAAAAAAAAGATATATATGATTCCTTCATAAAAAATTCACTAAAACAGGAAATGTATGCATATTTTCTGCCAAAAATGTGGAAAATTGAGTATCTTAAGGCTAAATCAAAGGATTTTAATGAGATGTTTGCAGGAGAAGTAAAGTAACTTGTTTCTACTTGAAAAGAGCAACACCTTTTGGAAAAATGTTAATTAACACTATATTGACTTGAGATGTAATACAGAGAGTAGGGGGCCCCAAACTTTAAAAATGTCCTTGTTATCATGATAACCTACTTAAATCAAAGGTTATCCTTTGATACATCTAGTACATCTGTGGATGTAGCTGTCTCTAGTTACACTGGAGCAAAACTGCATTGAAGACCATGTTAGTCCAGGCTCAGGCTGCTCAAATGCACACTCTGGCTGCAATCTGTGGCTTTGACTCTTACAGGCTGGGTGTCATGGGGAGCTGCATGGAAGGGCAGAGCCAGGACAGGTAGATGGAGTCATACTGTTGAGCAAGATGAAAGGAACTGGTAGGCATAAGGACTGGGAGATGTGACCACAAACACAACTGTGAGGAGCCTGGAAGGTAAAGTCAAGGAGCTTTCCCTCAATGTAGAAGCAGAAAGGGAGCCAGCAAAGGCATCGGAGGAATAAAGTGATGGAGGCAGAATGATGGATGAGGATTTGGATTGTAGCTTTTTCAGATGGCAGGTGAGAAGGAAATCAGTAGCTGGAAGCCCCAGAGTGAGTGCCTGGCATTTGGCTCCAGAGACTGGTATCAGTAAGAAAACTGCACAGGGGGGTTAGGGCTGATGTTGAGGTTTAAAAAACCCTAAAATTCCCAGTGAGTTAGAATTAATCGGAGTCTGATTGTGCAATGAAGGTGGAAAGTGAGTGATGATTGCCGGACTTGTACCCAGCAGAATAGAAGCCCTGGGGTGTGGGAGCTCTTAAATATTGTTTTTCTCCTTGTGTGTATACTCAGCAACATTTCTGAGAGAGTTGCACTAATTAATTCTTCTCTCCACCCCCACCCTCTGAGGTCTGAGCTGAGTACAGAGGCACCTCTCAGAATGGGATATATGGGACATGAGGTCCTTTCTACCCAGGCCAGGCAGCAGCTGCTCTGAGATTTGAAGCAGATGTTTGGGCCTGAATCTTAGTCATTCAGTGTGATTTGTGTTAGTAGCTAACAGAGGCCAACTTATTTATCTGGGAAACTCCTGGTGAGGTAGAGACACAGTGTAGATGGGTTCCTGTTTAGCAACCCACAGCAATGGCATGCTGGAATAATCCTTCTATGTAAATGTTTCTTTTCTTTATTCTTTCAAGTGCTTGCTGACCTCATTTCTATAGTATTTCACAGGGTACATCTGGTTTTGGTTGCTTCATGACTCGGTGTTCCAGTTTGAAAATGCAGTGTTGTGATTTAAAACATCGTGTCAGGACAGTGATGTACAACTGCCCATGACCTAAATGTTGTTGCTTTTGCTCTTGGGCACCAGCCCTGCCACAGGCCGGGCTCCTGCCGTGGCACAGGCACTGAGGAGCTCACAGCAGGGCCAGGCTGAGCCCAGAGCCACTGCTGGCTTTTCCATCCCCTCCAGCCTGTGCTTGCTTTGTGCCCCAACACGCTTCTCCGCAGTGTCAGATATTCCTACCTGGCTATAACATTTGCTTCCAGCTAGAATTACTTGAGCTGTGAGTTCTGTTTTACACATTTTACCCTTTTCCTTTGCTCTAGTCCACTTAGTGAATTTGGGTTGCTGTGGGTAGATGCACCGTTTCATTCACTTCAAAGCAATTTGTGCAGGTTAATTTTCATCATGCAGTATGAGCTGCAGAGAGAATTGTTTTCTCTGATGCTTTCTTGGATTTTGTACTCTTCTGTTGAGTTTGAGTTTACATACACTGCCCAGAGACTTTTTCTCAAGCAGATGCATTTTGGTGTTTATCCAGATTGTGGCATCTATCTTGGTGGTGCTAAAAATATTTGGGTAACTCTCTTGCAGTTTTTCTGACAGAAGAGTTAATGATGATAAGATGAATGAGAGAGTATCTTCTTTTTCCCCCCACATTTTTTTCCTGTGAAAGCTCACACTTTTTGCAGATACATGTCTGTCTATCAAAGATAATACATGTCATAATCTTACACACAGAGGGGAACACATTTGAATGGGAGCTCAGGAATTCTGCTTAAATGTGTCACTAAATGTTCAAATGATACTCTCATCAGTTTCTGGATGGGTTGTCAATTTATGTGCTGTCTAACAGGTATATTATGGTTCTACAGCATGAAAACACTTTTTAGGTTGTGTTAATTTGTAATAATTTGGTTTAAGGCAGAAACACTTAATGGAAATTTGCTTGCATTAAGTTACTACTTTAACTTAAATAACTAGGAGCTAGAGAAGGAATGAAACTAGACTAGAATATAAAACATATTTGCTTAAGACCCATGTAATGATTAAAAGTGAGAAAATAAGGAAGCTAGCATCATGAATATTAATGTTTCACTCTGCTGTTTTACACTTTGTCTTCCACTCTTTTCCTCTGAGTTACTTGACAGTGCATTTTACATCAACAAATGTATGCTCATTTTTAAGTGATGCCTTTTGAAAAACCACAAAAATTAATGACTTGTGAGCTTCGTAGAGGATGAGACAAATGACATCATTTTAACAGGCAATATTTGATACTCAGATGCAGTATTTGCTTTGCTAAAATGTTAGGAGATGAAGGCTACCACGTGGATAGTATTATCCTCAGAGACACACCACAAGTAAGACCATACCTACTCATTGTATATTTGCTGAGCAGGTTAATGGAATTTTTTTTTGTTTTTTTTTGTTTTTTAAAGGGAGCAGGACTCCTGCTTTTAGTTAAAAAACAAACAAACCAAAACAAAAATAACAAAAAAACACACAAACAAACAAAACCCCAAACCAAAACGAAAACCCAAACAAAACAGTTATCAATATTTAGCATTGTGAGAGAGCAGAGTCACTTCTATATACCATCATGTATGAAAGCAGTCAGAGGTGTGCTCTCAGAGCTTCATGGAAAATGATGACATGGGAGAATTTGATCAAACAAAAGTATACTAATCTTTAGATGGCCCTGGCAAGACCATCATCTTGCAAAAATACGATAAGTCATGCCAACATTTTATTTTGTCTTCTTTTAACTCTCTGTCGATTTCTTCCATAACTTTTAAGGTAATGATTGGTATTATTTAGCACATGCCCTGAAAAAGCGACCTTTTTAACTGGAGCAAAAATAGGTTTTTGTGATTTGCTACCTGGAAAGCTAAATCCAGAATGTCAGCTTTTAAAAAAAGCATTGTGCTGTGTAGTATCCCAGCATTCCAGGCCAGATTGCCATCATTTCTCAGAGCCATTTGTCCTGTGAGTTCTAACTTTACTTCAGGGGACCAGCTCATGAACAGACAGCATTTTCAGGGTTTCTGGGCTATCTATCCAGTAGTGTTTGTGAAATCTAATATTTAACATGCTGTTGCAGAAATTGATACTGGAGAATTCCGAAGATATGCTTTTGTGGCTTAGTTACTTTGGTATGACTAATCTCAAAGAATAACATATGGGCATGTGGAAGGCAAAGAACCTCTGTCAGCTTTTTCAAGAAAAGGAGGTGAACTGCTTTATCTTGATCACATTCCTTAACAATAAAGCTAATGAATGCAACCAGACATTAATTTTCACAGATTATTTATTACCTTAGTCTTGTCTTGTACAAAAAAAGCTCTGAGCTGTCAACTTCCAGCTCACAGACTGATGCTGAGGATGCTGGCTCTGTGTTCCTGGTGTGTGTCTGAAGGTGAAGTTGAACTGGCTAGGAGTGCAGCGTGCCAACTTTTTAGGCCCGTGTTCTTCTTTGTCACCACAACTGTTTATCAGTGGCACATAATGTTTGCGGAGAATTTAGGGAGCAAGACTATAATGTAAGGTCAGTGATGTTATGGGGATGCTAAAGCCTCTGGAATGAATGAGAGAAGGTAGGACATGAGGATAGCTGGCATTGCTTATGGTTTAGCTGGGGTGGGGAGCTGAAGCTGGAAGGGTCTGCTATTAAGAGAGTAAGAATGTTCTTCAGGGTCTTTGTAAGCGGGATTAGCTCCAAATCCCACTGATACCCCTCATTACTACATCAGCACCATTGGAGAAATGTTTTTTGGCTCTGAGATAAGTTCATCTGCATATCTATGGCATCTGCTTCTGTGTTGTTCTAGATGTGCTGGCGCTGACAATATTTCATTAATTTTGGGACTGAAGGATTAGGCAGCTCATCCAAATCTCGTACCTGCTTTTCTTGGGTGACCTCTGGCATATGAAAGTTTTCTGTTTGTTGGTGGAACCAAGCGATAACATTCCTCTGTAGGTAGTGAGGGGCTTATTTCTCCTTTATCATTTCCATTTGGAATTTTTTTAACTTGCTTGATTGACAGAATGTTGAAATGCTAAATATCAATCTACTTTGTAAAATTATTTGAACATGAACATTTCTTCTTCTTTCCCCTCTATGGTCAATTCATCTCCATTAAGTTTTTGTCCAAAAGTATGTCCACAGCACTGTAAAATAACATCAAATGCATTGACTACCACGAGTAAAGTGATTGACTTCTTTCCTGGAAAACAGCTCCTGTGCTCTCATCGCTGTTTTAAATTAATTCTGGCAATACTAAATACATATTGTTAACACCTCAACACTTAGTATATAGTATATTTGTCATTAATTTTGGTTATATTTGTCATTAATTTTGGTTATATTTGTCATTAATTTTGGTTATTTTTTTTTGTTTTAAACAGGATTTATCTGGGGAAGGCTACAGAGACACTATTGGTGATGAACACTTCCACCTAGAAGGTATTTAAAGAACAAAATTTTTTTGTTAATATTAAGGGATTTTAGAGTAAGTTAGTGAACAAATCAGTGTGAAAATACCTATATTGAGAATGCAATTCGTGAACTGCTGATGTGTTTTTTGCTTGAAAAAACTGTTAGGATGGAAATAGGGTATTATTTCTCTGTCTGCTACCACTGGTATTGAAAAAGGTCACCCACTTGTATCACAGGGACCAAGTGTTTTAATTCGAGGTCTCACAATTTTTTCTAGGTAGTGCTGTTGACATTGGTAGCAGTTGTGAATAGTGCTGTCCTGAGCAGAAGTGGCAAATGCAGTCACTGGCAATGTCAATACTGTATTATGTGATGTGCTGCATTCCCTTCTGTTACACAGACCAGCCTTAGAAACTCCTACATTAATTTCTAATAAAGACTAGAGACTCTTACTCAACACATTTTTCTTGAATGTGAATGGAATCGTTGCTGCCTTGGACACCTCTTTCCATCTCATCTCCTCATCTGTGAGGCAACTGAGGTGGAATCACTGTTGTGGTGGGAATGGCCTTTGGGGACCTTGAGTATGGATGCTGTATCCTGCATGCCAGAGAACACATCCGAGGTACCTTGAATTTCAGTTGGGCAAGTGGGAGTTGATGAATGGAGGACAATAATTAGCTGCTCATTCCTTTCAAGGAAAACAGACTTCAGACACTGTCTAGTATTACAAGTGATTACAAGAGCTGTGTGCTAAATTTATATTATAGGGTAGTGGAAACAATATGCCGAATTTGGTTAGAGCAATGAACCATGTCAAGCTTAACCTGGAAATTTCTGTCCTTTTATAATCCAGGCATTTGTTTCTGGTGTTAGAGGCTTCTGTCTAAACAGAACTTAAAAGATTCTCTATGTTAATAATGTCTACCTTCCAGCTCCTTACCTGTGAAATGTGTTAATATACCGTGTTTCTTGGGTTCCACATTTCTATCAACTCTGTAGTTAACAGAGAGTGTTCCCTTGTATGTGCTGTAACATAGGAGCTCAATTTCAACTGGTGCTTGTAGGCTACTCTTAATCACAATAGCAAAATCTGCTTGCCATGATGGAGTTTTTTTGAGCATTTCAGTTTTCCTATCTGCCCACAGTGGGCTATAATGCTAATAAAGAGTAGGTTTTTAATTTTAGAATTATAGGAGAAACTACTTCACACAGGATATTAAATGTCAGCAAGGTGAATAATTTAATTTTCTTTGTCTCATTCTATCTTTCCTTGCCTCTAATTATTTATTTCTTTGTTGTGTAGAGTTGTCTTGCATAGCAAATATAATATTCAATATATAATATTTCCAAATTAGTCAGCAGCAGGATTTTTTTTATTAGGGTGTAAAACCTTTTAGGTTGCTGCAGTTTCAGTCTTTCAGCAGTTTCATGTTATTACTTCCGATGCATCTCATTTGTTATGAAGTAGCTGAGTAGTGAAGACCAGATTTAGATACCAGCTGGTGGTCCATGCTTTGTGTGCTGTCACTGGGGAAGAGCTGTTCTGTGGCATCTTTCCATTTGGGAGGAAGATGACTGTTCCCACCCAGTGCTCAGGCAAATGCATGCAGATTGTCAAGGCTTGGTCCTCATCCCTTCTGCTCTCGGATCTCCAGGCTATGCTTGCCATCCTGGGGCATCACTTCTTATTTGAATGGGATATTGAAACTCCTATAATTTGTCAGACAATACTACAAGCATTGTGTTAAAGCACTCTTATTATATAAGGTCGTAGTTTTTACTGGCATCATATTTTTAATGATTGTGCTTTGTACTGGCATAAAATTGTGGTATTAGCATAAAGAGAAGCTGAAGCTTGATTTGAGATCTCTGTTTGGGCACAGCTTGAATTCTGTGTGACTTAGGTACAAGATGATCACTGCCATAACTCTTCTCTGTGTAGAAATGTTTCTGTGGGAAAAAGTAATTAATATTCCAGAACATTTCCATCTAAAATAGTTGTTATGCCTTTATTCTGCTGCCTCATTATCTTTACATATGTGCTGGTATAATGTGTGTGCTGCATGATTATATGTTCATGTGTCATAAGAACATCAAAATCATTGATGGCTGGTTTCAGAGACAAGGAGCTGTAACCCAGAAAATGATTGGTTGGACTGAGCTCACAGAGGACATGAATGGCAAAACAAAGACTTAAACTCAGGTCTATCAAATACCATGCATCAAAGAGCTATATTCTGCCTTCATAAATGCATGGTGGGGATGCAAAAAAAAAAAAAAAAAAAAAAAAAGAAACATTTCTCAGATTTGCAAAAAGGCACAGCAGGTGCCACAGTTCTGGTTTGGGGGAAAGTTATAGCCCTTGCACTCAGAAACTTTACTGGCGAATAAATCTGAATTCTTTAGAAGACTCTCACTGAAAAGACAAAGTGGCAATAAGAGAAATAATTGAATTCCTTATTTTGTTTTACATAGCCAAGTTCATTACCTTTTTTTTTTCTTCCCTCTCTTTTTTTCCCCCTCTTAGCTGTCTGAGCAGTACAGATAAAAAGAACTCTCTTTGCTGGATTTAACTTCTGTGTTGTTATGTAAAGCTTGATCAAATCCTTTCGTCTTAACAGACTTAACTGGCCAACAGCAAAAGGCTCGGGATTCTGGGATTAAGATTGTATTTGGTAAGAGGACTGGTGCATTAGTGCTTTCTTTTGAACTATACAAAGAACAAAGTAAACATCAAAAGCATTAAGCCATGAGAGCGGATTGTTGACTCAATGTTGCTGCATGACAAGAGGTTAGAACTCAATAGCTGCGATTCTGTTTACGGAGTGCTGTGCAGAAAGAAACAGTTTGACCAGTATTGTCTAATATATCCACCACCTGCCTTTGATTTTGCTGCTGGGCAAGTCACTAAATTGAAATTTTTGGATTTTCTCTTATGTGGTCAGTGATTTCCTTAGATAAGACGCACCAATGGAAACCTCAGTCTCATATTACTCTGACTCTGTTTTTCTTCTTCCTCTTTCATTAACAACTCAACAATTGGGTATGGTGGATATAAGTTCTGTAGTGGATTCATTTGCAGCTTTCATTCCAAGTGATTTCCCACTCCATTTCAAAGACTCCCATTTGCCAGACCTAGAGTACTTGTGCAATCTGCTGTGGCTGTGAACAAATGTACCGTGCTTCAACTTTCTTGCCCCACAGTTCCTGCACAGAAAACACGTGCTTCATCACTCTTCTTGTGTAGGATAAAAGAGCTCACATTTTCTCTTCCTTGGCCAGAATAAGAGGTCACCAGAACTGAATGACTGGAGGTGGCCCTGGAAGAAGTCACAAAAACTAGCACAGACATTGGCAGATACTTTTCATTTCATGTCAGCAGAGAAGCTAAAATGGCAGGCAGGAATTGAATGTGGCATCAAACAGCAAGTCACTCTTCTGTCATGGAAATACTCAGGCAGCTCAGAAAGACATCTGCTGTTTGTGTGTTCAATAATGACATCTAAGTTCTCGCTCAACTCTTCAAGGTATAATATAAGTAAGCTTCTAATGCATTGTTAGAGAGTCCTGCTCTTGTTTTCCAGAACTTTTTTCACCTCCTTTCCCTGGACTGTTTGGGAAATTTTTGCAGCTAAAGCTTGTAGACCAGAAGAACTTTCTTGTCTTGATCACTTCGTGCCTTTCTGAAGGGAATTGGGATTTCTCCATATTATTGCTTGAACATTTAAAAACTTTTCAGAAAGATCAATTCAGAAAGGAAAATCTCCCTCTGAAGCATTCTAACTGCATAAAGGGGTGATTTCCTCCTTGTCTCAAAACAAACTCTTTAGAGCCCAGTGGGACACACCTGTCCATCTACTTCAGCTGCCTTTTGGAGTTCACAGTGAAGTCTTGAGCTCAATGTGAGATATGTAACCTATCAGGAGACACCCAACCTATCATCCCAGATAGTTATGTGACAATGTGATTTCTCATGTCACTGTTCTCCTGAAAAGTACGACTCAAGTGTTTCTACTAATCAGAAATCTTGCATCTCTGGAGATCAGTCTAGTCCTGTACCTGTCAGAAGAGCTGCCTCTTACACTGATAGCAAGCTGTTCCCTGTTTCATTTGTCAGCCAAGGGTGATGTCTTGATTATTATTCTCTCAACAGAAGACTGGAGAAGATCCAAGTCTTCCTGGTGCCTTATCCGAACATGATATCCAAAGTCCTCTTGAAAACAGTGACGGAGCTTGGCTTGAATCAACAAACCCAGTTTTTTATGTTTCCCAACCCGGTTGTATCCAAGTCCCTAGATGGAAGATGTTCCCTGTTCTGGTACCAGAAAGGACAAATTATTCAGGTCATCTTCTTGCCTATAAATATTAGAGAGCCCTCCAGCAGAGTTCAAAGCACATGTTGTTGCTGGGAAAAAATCTAGCATATCTGCAAAAGAGCTACTTGTTGCACTTTTCACATATTTACAAGACATGATGGAATTTTTAAACCCGCAAGTAAAGCATTTTGTATTCAGCAAAGCAGAAAAAAGATCCTTATATTCTTAATATTACTATATTAAGTATTATAATTATAGTAATATTACAATACTACTATATGTTTTTCAAGTTGGTACTGGTGTGTCCAGTCAGTCCTTCATCTGGGGCTGCAGGGGAGGGCATGAGGGGAGTATCCTTCCCCACTGCACCCCACAGCAGGGCTGCTTTCTCCATTCAGGAAAAATTCAGTGAAGGCTTTAGTTCCTGGACTTGTTCCTAAAACTGGTAACTGGAAGAATATTTGTTGGGTTGTCAGCTCAGAGGAAGGGTGGCAAAGTATGGTACTTGGACCCAAATTGTTTATAAACTTGTCAGCAAAGAAGAACTTGAACAAGCATTTTGACTAGTTTTAGCTAACCTTCTGTTTGCATGGGAGACACTTTTTACCATACTTTGCTAATCTCTTAGCTCTAATAATTAATGTATTGTTCTAGGCTGAGCTGTGAATGGGTAATAAAAAGCAGTTATTTCAAACTGCATGATTCTCTCTAGTTAATGCCTTCACTTATGATGGTTATTTTATTTATTTATTTTATTTAATTTATTTTCTAAAGCTTAAATAATTTTTTATACATTATATATATGAAATTTCAGTGTATTTATAGAAAAGGATAGATTACATCTTGCACACAGGCAAATTTGCTTTATATCAGCACCAGTGTTATTACTTATCTAGTACTACTGATGCAGGCTTGGTGCATTGCAGAAAGTCCCTTCTCTCTCAGGTTCTTAAACCAAATACCTATTTATCACTAACACCGTAAATAGAGTGCTAATAATTCCACCTTAAAAGTGCTCTTGTGGTCAGCCTGCTTGAATGTTATATGGGAACTCTGCATTTTAATGACTTGTTGCTAATCCTATGCACTTACCATAGATTTGCTATGCATGACTGTATGCTATGTGATCACCTCAGAACTGGTGATCTCTTGCTCACTGGCTGCATTTTTTCAGCTCTCGAGAGGTTTCTGCTTTATCCTTTCCTACTGCTCAATGGGACATGAAACAACTCTGAAAAATATCTTCAGCTTCAGGGTGACCCACGGGCACCAGCCACCAGCATCTGACAAGCAGCGGGTCCCTGCTGAGGCTGGCAGCTGATAAGCTGGTTGCTGTGGGTTGGAAGGAGGACCGAAGGACGTGGGGGTATGGGGAGGAAGGAGCAGTGCAGAGTGCCAGGAGAAAACTGCTTAGTTTGGCAGTTAGAATAAAAGTCACCAAAGAACATGAGACTGGTAGGATTAGCAGAAGTTTTCCTGTGGTTGTGCACAGATCCAGGAAATTATAAGAAGCAGGTAGGCTGCTTGCCATGAGTGGGAGGAAAATCTTACGGCATAAGGCATTTTAAAAAAAAAAATCAAAAAAATATAAAATTGTACAAGTGTTTCTTAACATTAGCTGTTCCAGTTGAGGGAGGCTGGTATTTGGATCAGAAGCTTTTACTTCTAGAGCTGCTGTTTCAAGTGCAGCCAGGTCAGTAGTGATGAAAGACTGTTGCCATCCAACGGTTGCCCATGGCCTGTGTGTAACAAGTTAGTGGTCTCCAGGTGTTTCCAAATGAACCTTTACAGTGTCTAACAGCTCCCACCCATGTTGGCAAGCAGAGCACAGAAAGGCAGTGAAAAGTGGGCTGTTATGACACCTTGGAGGGTGAGCTTTCCTGCTCACACTGAGCCGCTGCTGTGCGGAGGGTTTGTGCTCTCCTCCCTGCATCCTGCTTGTTCCCTGCAGGTAGGGTATTGCTCCCTTTAGCTGACACCCCACCAGCTCCTACTGATGCTGCCTAACAGGTTTTGATAGATGATGTGTTTTGTCTCTGGTTTGAGTGTTCTGGGTTATAATCCTCTGCATTAGACTGGGAAGTTCATACAGGGTGTTAGTAATAGTTTCACATCGATGTCTGTGTTCAGATCATTCTACATATCTGAAAAGTTGTTATATTGAACACCAACAAGTTACATGTTTGCTTCAGGAACACAATAGCAAGGCTGAGAATGCAGCCTGGGATTTTCTGCATCCATATCTGTCCCTTAGAATATGACAGAGAGACGGTGTCAACACAAGAAAACCTTCCAAACTTACAAGTGGCCTATATTCTTTATGGTGACCAGAAAAGCCAAATGTTAATATTAATTTAATTGTATGTAATGTGTAAAAAATATCTCAGTAATAAACCAAGATAATGAAAAGGGAAGTGAAAAAGCACCTCAAAAAAAAAAGCAAGGAGTTGATCCTTAATGAATGTTTTAAACATGGAAAGCTTTAAAATAATATTATATACATGGTATTTATAATAATATTGGTTTTCCATGCTCTTTCCATCTACCTAAGACTGGCAACTTTTCCTATTTCCACAGAGAAGCTAATGTTCCTTCTGAGGAATCATTAAAAAAAGGATCAATTAGGAATAAGAATATTCCTTTACTCTCAGCTCTGGAGTAGTTGTGAACTGTGGGTATAGCTGTTGAAAAATCTATGTCTGTGGATCTCTCAAGCTGCTTCTGTTGTAGCATGGGAGAGCCAGACCACCATGGTGCACATGGGAAGCAGAAGAATTAAAGGACAAAAGGATGATCAGGGAGATCTCATCAAAGGCAGGAGGGCTTTTGCATTTGTTTTCAACACCCCAAAGGTGAGCAAAGCATCACAGCAGAGCTCAGGCAACAGAGTGTTGGCACCCAGCTGGTTGTCCATATCAGTGAGTGAAGCTCAAAGGAAGCTGCCTTGTAGCACAACTGAGACAGGGCTGAGAAATGGGTGCCAGGGATATGAGGGTCATGGTCTGTGCATGTGGTTAGAAAAGGCTGGGCCTCAGTGAACTGGACTCACCAAATCTGTCTTGGTCATTGGTGTTTCCCTTGGACTGTGAGCGTTGTGATTCAGAGGAGGAAGGAGCTGTAGCACACACAGGCATATCCAGGTGAGCTGTTCCTTTGGCCTGGGCTGGGTGACAGTCACACTGAGTGCAGAGGAAGGCAGGCTGGGTCACAGCCAGGCTGGGGCACAGCCCTGCACAATGTGGGTGCACCTGCCCAACCCTTCACGGGGTGGCTGGGTCACAACTACCTGTGTCTGTCTGCACGTCCTGCTCTCCTGCCTGGGCAGTGGTGCCTGACCTGGGAGTCAGGGTCTGCCATCAGATGTACCTTGGCAAACTGATGGACTTGGGTGTATCTGTGAGGGGCAGATGATCTGGTGGGTATGGTACAGAGATAAACCTGCATTACTGTACATGTACAGCAGTATAAAAATGTACTTGAACTTTGCCCCAGAACATCCACCACCAAGAACAAAGAATGAAATATGGGAACAAGTCAGGAGTTTGAAAACAATCTCTCTGGAAACATGATGAATACCAGTGGTTTCATTTATTCTACTTGAACAAAGGTTCTTTTCTACTTTTAATTTCCCAGCAATGATTATTACCAGTTATTTTTCTTGTAGCTTTGACCACAGTTCATGGAGGTTTTATTAAACATGTTTTTGAAAAGTGAGTCAAAATGCCATTCTTCTCTGATTCTCTTGTGACTCTCTCTTTTCTTTTCTTTTTTTAATTTTTTTTTTACCCATGTGAAACTATTGCATATTTCTAGGAAAAGATTTTGGACCAGATAATACTCTCATGCTGGTGTTCATGGAATTATTCCCATTTTGTGCCCTTGTAATTGAAAGTTTTGGCCTTTGATATTTCAGAAGACAACATATTTGTTTCGGATCCCTTGCCTTTACAAGAAACACTACACTCGTTTTTAGAAACCTTGAATACTACATTTAATAGGCAATATGTCCTGCTGCAACCCCCAAATATTCCTAAACTTGCAAGTTTTCTTGTGCTTAACTGAACCATGACATGGCCAGATAAGTGAGTTTGAGCTCTGCCTTGGCTGGGTTTTTGGTAGCTTTCTGCAGGAGGTTTTTGTTTAGATCCCATGGGCGTGCTCCTGCTAAGGCCCTTCTCTCCTGCCCTCAGGGATTTCATATTCCCCAGTGTCTCATGTGAAGGTACACATTACGACAGGATAAAACAATTCTTGCATTTCTAGGACTGAATTTAGGAGCCGTTGTTTTATGTAGACAGCTTGATAGAAGCCTGACCCTTGGGGCTGGATAGTTTAGCCACAACAACCTGTCATCCTGCTGAACCTTCCAAACACAAGTGTGTAGATGCAGACCTACCGAGGCAATTTCCATGATAAACATATTGCTTTGCCAGTTGCTGTTCCAAATTCAAAGTGTGTATCAGTCAGGGTGCTTTTGTGTGTTTCAACTCCACTTCTGCTGCAGTAGCTACAGAAACCCAAAGTTTTACCTCACCAGGCAGAACAAGTGCCCTTTGTTACCTAGACAGATTACAGCTTTTTCTAAAGTCTGCTCTTCATAAAAGCCCAGCTTGAACAGTGGAAATTCTGACTTGCCTCAGATACTGAGGAGACTTTTATAGTTTCAAGTAGCTCCAGGGTTATATTTTAAAAGTTGAATTTCATCACATGTTTCAAGTTTGGTGGAAAAAAAAAAGGCATGATATTTTTAGCAGAAAAAAGTCCCCCCACACCTTTTTTCTTAACAGATGTTTCATCTCAATCATATCCAAACCTCAAAGCACAAGTAGCAGTCAACCTTATTCTCCTGTGGAGAAAGAGATAAAATGTCATTTGTTTGGAAGACAAGCTTGTTTTTTGTAACCACAACTAGTTTGTGAGTAAAAGCAAATAATAAATGCAGCACTATGAGGTTGTGGAAATGAACCTGAAGCAACATTTCTACTCTTGAAAGAGTTTGGAGTCCAGCTGCTCTTGTTAGATGGAAAGTCCCAACCCCCCAGCCTACCAAAAAAATAAAAATACCAGCAATCAGTATTTTTCTTGCTTTATAAATCTGACCCAGCAACCCAGGTCCTTTCACCAATAAAATACGTCATCCAAAGTGCTCAACTTTGTACCAAAAAGGGTTTAAAACTGTAAAGGTAACAGAAAGAGAGGAAGAGAATATTAGCTGTAAAACAAAATATCCAGAAGTAAAAGAGCTGCTACCCAAGGAATTTTCACAGGGCTCTGGAGGAGTGGAGAGCATTGCTGTGCCGTGCAGACGGGGCTGCACAGGGGGCTCAGCACTGGCAGGGCAGTTGCCAAGGAGAGCCAAGGCATCCTTGGGCTCCGTGCAAAAGGTGTATTTAGGAGGGAGTTATAGTCCAGCCTAAGGATTTGGAGGCACAAAGCCGAAGTGTGGGGCTGTACCTTTGTTTTGTTGTTTGAAGGAGCCTTTACAGAAAGTGGAGCCATCCAGGTGTGTTCTTGGCAAAGCGAGGTTCGGATGAACCCGCTCGTTGTGTTGCTGCAGGACCCTCTGGGAGCTGTACAGAGCACCCAGCTGCCCTGTCCCAGGTGCCTGTGCCCTGCAGGGGTGCTGCCCAGGACACACTGGCATGTGGTGATTGCTGCCCAGATTTCAAGAGGCTACATTTGAAGGCAAATCCACAGTGACGGTGTCTAGGAGAATATTACAGGATCTTGCCCCAAAGGGGTAGCTCAAAATGGAAATCTGAATTTTGAGTTGCAAAATGCGTGGGCTCTCCAGAGCAACAGGAAGGGCTGGCTTGTCCTGTAAGTGTGCACCAAGTCATGCTCCAAACCATCTCCTCTTCTGTGCTTTTAACAGTATACAGCACAGTGAGCTTCCATCTCTGGTTGAGGTCTTTAGGCTGCACTGTACTCATTAATAACAGTGAGCAGATACCTGCCTTTGCTCTGTGGGAATAATTTCCTGTGGTGAGATCCTGTGTGCTCTCTAGAATTTAGGTGGTTGGGTCAAGCATTGATGAATTTTATTTCTCTGCATGTTTTGTAGTGTGTGGTGTATCATCTCAGTACCATTCCTGACCCATGCATAAATATGGAAAGGGAAAGAGACGAATGCTTGTATGTGCACATGTATATGCTGGCCTATTTATATTAATATTTATTTATATTAATCACAGTAATGCTTTTCCATTGTGTTGTCTCCATCTTCCCCCACCTCTCAGGGTAATATAGGGTTCTGAGGATGGGAACACTGAACTACTACTGAATATTAACTATGGAAGAGTTGTCAGATGTGCAACTGATTCATCACAGTCAAAATAATGTTACAGTATGGGTCAACAATACTGCTCTCTGTAAAAGGTTAGCTTTGTGAGGGTCAGAGTGATATTCTTCCTCATGGGAAGCAATTCCCATGAAATGAATATTAGAGTTCAGATACCTTTAGAGGCCCTGTTATCATAGCAAAGGTGGTAGAAACACGACTTTCCCATTGAACATCTAAGTTAGATGGGAGCGAGTTGATATCAAAGCCTACATTATTAATAACATTACCTACTCAGCCTTCATTTGAATAAAGGGTTGTGTAGTGGCTGGGTTTCTTTCTTCTTTTTCTTCCCTTGTGAATCTCAGGGGGAAAAATACCCAAAGAGACAAAGGAAATTCAAGATAGAAAATTCTATGTGAACATGCATATGTGCAACTTACACTGAAAAGGGATTTTTAAAATGCAAAATTTTAACCAGCTACTAACCAAGATCAGTGAATGGCCATCTTTAGAAAAGAGAAGTCTTTCTTCTTTTGCTTTAAGTCAGTCACAAGTGATCAGTTGATATCCCCATCTGTCACTGTTCAGCAACAGAATTTAATGCTTCACAGGCCCCTTCAGAGCTCCAGGGACATATAATACTGTTAAAAAGTGGTAAGTGGTCCATGTGACAGTGACAGTTTTCACTTAAGAAGTACTTACCCATGTTAAATGGTACAGAGAGTTACAGCAGATTGCATTCTGTTCATGTGGCTTTTGATATGTCCACTGATCAAACACAAATCTTACTGCTACAGGTATCATCCTGAACTATTCTGACCAAAGCTTATGGAGATTCTTCCCTGTTGTCTTGTTCTCCTCTCTCCCCTTTTTTTTTCCCTTAAGATAGGGAGGGGAGTGAGAAATGATCTTCTTTGATCTCCAATGAGGAAGGGGAAAAAAAAAAAAAAGACTGTTCTGTTCAGGCTTTTGGCTAACACAACAAACAGTGTTTAAAATTTAACTTTGCTTAATTAATTAGTAATTCTGTTTAGTGCTGTCTGATCTTCATCCAAAAGGTATTTTGAAGCTTGAGAACTGAACATCAAAGTGTATTGGGTGAAGATGGTCAAGTAAGGCATTTAATCTGGCAGTTTCTGTTGATGAAATACAGCCAGTTGGGGAACTAATTGGAAAAGGGAATCATAATCTGGCAGAATTCAGCAAACTCCCTCCCTTTAGCAAAGTCATGCCAGAAAGAGTGTGAGAAATCTAGGTTTAGTGTTTAAGCATGTATGAGTTACACCCTAGCTAGCAGAGAGAGACCATATTGTCCTTTGTATCTGCATCTTTAGTACAAAAATTTTTTTTGTAAGAAAATAGTAAAAAAATCCCCACCCACCCCTCCCACCCAACATAAAAGCCAAAAAAGAAAAAAGGAAAGGCAGACCTAGACAGAAACCTGTGATTCTGTATCAAGGCTTGAAAATACTTCTGCTTAACAATGGTAAGTTATTGGGGTTGGCAAAAGGAATTGAACCTTTAAGAGAAGAGGTGTTCACTGACCTCTGAGTCTGACTAAATTTTAGTCACAAGAGAAAATATTTTCTGAATATTTGAGTAAATTTCAGTTTAGCCATTCCTCAGTGTCCTAGTGATGTCCTGTCATTTAGAATCATTGATGCCTGAATGATTAAAACATGGTTTGGTTGTCTATTTTTGTTCTTTTGTTTTGTTTTGTAATTTGTTTTTTGCAAGCTGTCACAAGGTCTTGAGTCACTACCCCTCTGCTCTGCCTCCCCCTGGTCCGGTGCTGGCAGTAGATCTTGTGACAATCTTTTTTTTTTCACTCTATGGTGTGCAATAGAACCTTTAATTTGTGTTGTGACTGTCAACAGGAAACCATGAAACAGAAGAACACGATTTCTCTCCCTATTTTCGGGTTGAAACACCCATCCCAGGCTGGTACAAGGCACTACTTCTGCTAAATTGGTTTTGACTTGTCCCACTGGACTTAAAATGGACAATTAATTTCCCTACAGTAAGCTTCAGAGAAGGCAGCTTTATCTTTGTTGTTTTGAAGGGTGTGTCTAATTCATCAGCTTCAGCTTTTAGACAGGGAAAGTTGGATACATGCTTTTGGCACTGACCCAGGACGAGCCTGTTTTTCTATGTGCTTGCTCTGGTGGCTGTGGAACAGGAATGTTACTCCCTTCCTGGTTCCATTCTCCCTATGTTCATTTGCCGCTGGAGAAGAGGACCTTTGCTCAGGCAAAGTTATCTCCATCAGGGAGATATTTCAATTAACTCAGTGGAATAAAACAAAACGGGACCTTAATGGGGGTGATATTTCTTAATCCATGGCCTCCAGGATAACTTGAAAGTGAAATCTGAATGTGAATGTAATTGTTAATTAAAGAACTTCTCCTCAGTTTAGACTTTCAAATGTGGTTGTTATTGCTCTGGGTGTTGTGCAGTCAGTGAAGAATGTCAGTTATGTTTGTCAAACCTGATTTGCAATGAAAAAAATATTGACAGAACCAGATAATTTAGACATCAGAGACTTCCTTAAAAAAAAAAATTAATTCTCTTTCTATCCCTCTGGTCCTCATAGTCTCTGAGTTCTGCATCTGCTAGATCTGTAAATAGGAAGGGAAACCCTATTGACATCAGTAGGAATTTTACTGCTGAGCTCAGTTGGGCCACCTCTTTGCTCAATTCCACCAGTTAAGTACTGCTACTGAAGTTCAATTTGAGCTGTTACAGAAGGGCTTGTGACTTCATCTCTGTGTCTTGATATGTCACTTTAAAATTTTCCTTTTATCCTACTTCCCCATAAGTCTCAGGTTCAAGGTTTGTTGGTTTTTTTCCGCATGTACAGATAATTCTGTCCCTTTGCTTCTGGTAGTAGTTTTAAAAAATTGCTGTGGAATCCAATCTATCATGAGAGAAGGGCTAATAATATTCCACTTCAAAGGTTTGTTTTCATGTATGCCAGATGCTTACTTTCATGGGTGGCATTTTTGTCAATTCTCCAATTTTACCTTTACTCCACTTTCTCCCAAAAATTGCACAATGATGACCCTGACATTAATATATGGTTAAGACATCACTGGTAATGTCCGGTCATAATTTATCATTGTGGAATTGCACAGCTTCTCCCACAGTTCTGCTTTTTGAATTAAGGAGATGCAATAATCATGTATACTTTGGAATGGCATCCCAAAGAAGATCTGAAGCAGTTTGTCTTTAGCCTGAGTTCTCCCAACTGCTGTGCAGATTTGGAGTTGGTAGCCATGACTTAGACATGAACATTCATCAGAGTTGCATCCTTCTTTGATTCTGGCTACAGGATCCTGTTAATGGTAAGTACAGTTGAAAAATAGAGTGAAAGTGTCCTTACTTTGAGAAGGAAGATCATTTGATAAAGAGCATTGTGCTTTGCTGGAATGAGCCTTTGAGAAATGTGGAATGACAAGCCACCTGAGTGAGGGTGAAAGTTTAAAGAGTCACTTTTCCACCTGAGTGCAGCTTTATTTTGGCACTCCTCTTTTCTCCCTTATTCTCAGATGCAGATAGAGACGAGGGAAGAATGGTTTGGCTGCCTGAAGCTTACTATTCTACGCTCATTCAACACACACAGCACAGCAGTTTACCTCATTTCTGGGATATTTTGGTGATTCCTAAGGAGCATTTTGAATTATTACCCCCTTCCCTTAGGAATGCAAAGACCCTGAAAAAAAAAAGGACCTAATTCTTCTGAGATGAGTCTTAATATCTTTAAACTGGTGTTCATTCTCTCCCTCTCTTCCTCCCCCACTTCAATTAGGAGCAATTGGGTGGTACTAATTAACAATCAGAGAGAGAAACATCTGCTAGTACACTTAAGCCAGTCAGTTTGTTTTTCATGAAAGAATGGTATTTCACAATTTTTCCAAGTTAATATTTTTCCTTTTTTGTCTTTCCAATTTCAAATATTGTCCAGACGCATTTTTATAGTGTCTTAGGGTTATAGAAGTGAATACAAGACCATTAATAATGAACAAGGAAAGAGCATAATAAAGAAAACATATGCAGTATTTCAATTCATGAAACATTCTGTTAGGGAACATTGTTTTTGAGAGCATATGGTTATTCCCATGAGAAGCAATATATATACATTTTTTTCCCCCTGCAGTTGTGGATTCCCACAGCAAGGGTAGGTTTCTATATGTATTTGTCTATGTAGCATGTTCTCTTTGTCAGGGCTTGTTATCTGAGTGGGGAGGTAAGTAAGTATTTTTGCACAGATGATATATTGTACGTGGACCTATTTCTGATGGCCTAGACTTTGGAAACACAAGTCTATTAATTCTCCACACTCCTTTGAGATAGCTATCTTGTCTGGTCTGGTTTAATATCATTGGCAGAGCTGAAAGGAAGCTCACATTGTGAATATATCTGAACCTTGGCATGCAGCTCACTGGTGGATCTCTGTTTACAGCTGCCAGTTTTAACTGCCCCAAGCAGACATTCTTATTTTATTTATAAGTAGGTTCAGCATGTGTTTATATCCTTCATGAAATTGAGCACATGTCAATAGTCAAAACTAAGTATAGAAGCAAGATACCAAACACTTATCCTTCTTCTCAGACAAAACAGTAAGTATTTTTAAATGTTCATTGGGTTTGGATAAGGCACATGAGGATATATGTACAGACACGTTGTTTGATCACTTGTAAATACTATTTTAATATCCCCATATTCCCCTTTAAAGTTTCCTCGTTTAGATCTCATTTTTCTTTGCTGAATGAAACTTGACATCAGGATGAGATCACCAGATTTCCCCATTCCATTTGAGCTCCAAAATGAGTAACTGATTTCAAAGGATAATTCCCTGGAGCAGCAAGGCCAATGAGTTCTTCAGATCAAAGGTCAGCAAAGCTCAAAGAGGATAATTTCTGGCATACAGTATTTAAACTCTCTCAAGGAGTGTACTGCAAGATGTATCCCCTCCTTCCCCAATAGCTGAACCCTTGTTTTTCTGAGAAGACTAATTTGTCAGTGCACGTTTTTTCCTCTGTTACATAAATTATACATGAAAGGGAAAGCTTCCTATCTGAATACACAAATTGTACATCCAGACAGGTTATTAAACGTGCCAGTGGAAGGGCTGTTCCTGAAACCAGAAAGTACCACTCTCAGTGTAACTGTCTTTTTTTATGAAGGCCCATGTTACCTTTTAATTTCTTGTTGATTTTTGAAGGAAGCAACAGAGCTGGACTAAGGTAAACAAACAAATCTTGTCTTTTGTTTCATGGGGATCTTTTTGTGGCCTTAGCTTTGAACTTCCAAGAAGGTTGAGTTGTATTTACGGACCAAGTGAATATAAAGCAAATGGTGGTTCTTCAGATATACTTTAAAGTTATGTATTGTAAGTAATATTTATTTTAATAAGTGCCTTAAATGTGATAAACACTATACAAAAACCTCCCAAGAAACAGTCCCTGCTTGTCCAATAACACCAAATTAAAAGGATCAGGGAAGAAACTGTTGTGAAGCCAGCTTTGTCTTCCTTTGTCTGACCTTCCTACTTAGTTTATATTTGGTGTAGGGAACCCTAACATGACTTGGAGCAGAAATCAAAGGGTATCAGCATGTCAGTATGTGTATAATAAATACTATGTCTGCTTGCATTTGTACAATGCAAATTACATGTGTGTGTTGGGAAGCTGGTGTTAGTATAACATCAAAACTGCAAATAAGTATCAAAGTCAGGAAATTCCAAGGGTTAGGATTTTTACTTCATTCCCCTTTTCTTTACTGCACATCCATCTTGTATACCACAGTTTTAAGAACAAATAAACAAACAAAAGTAAAACAACAATGTTAAATTTAAACAAAGAAATGAGACTAGAAAATGTGATATGTGTTGCAGGGTGGCAATGTGAGTGTTGTGGCAAAAATCTTAGCTTCTGGAATTTCTGAGAGTATAAAGACATGGTAATGGGAGTTGGGGTTTTGGGGGTTTTTTTGAAGCTAATTGTTCTATTTTAAACATGAAAGAAAGTGCTGGAAAATGCCTAATAGAGTATCTTAATTTCTAGCGTGTTAGTGACTTGCTTTCCTTGAAGAATGCTTGGGAGGCAGCTCAGCAGTGTGGAACACCAGGAGAGCCACAGAGTAAACCCAGTTTGAAATGGCTCGCCCTGAACTAGAGGGGATCATGTCTCCCTTTTTTAAGGAATCTAGCTTGACTGAACTGGCACTTAAATGAGATCCTACTTACAAAGGCATCTCCAAGAAACAGTTCCTACATAGATGCAGCACAAGAGGAAAAAAATGCTGACTTTAGGACACATATTCTCCCAATATCTGCTAATTATTGGGGAGTAGGCAGGATTGCTGCTATACATAATGGAGTATGGACATAACATTGTTGGCAGAGGTATATGGATGTGTAAAAAATCATATCTAAAAAGTCTGAGAGTAGGGTTAAAAATCCATGTATATTTTCATAATGCTAATGAATATAGTATATAGTTTTCTTCGGATATAGGCTTTCATCATGTGCAAGGCTATGTACCTCTGCGGGAGCCAAAGGCACAGCTATTAAGTTCCTAGGCATTTGTCTTCTAATCCATGTGAGAAGCATATATCTTTCTTTTATATATTTAGTATATGTTATGATAGATGTTGATATTGATGCTCTTTATAAGTGGTATTGATTTATACAAGTACATGATGTTTTAACTTGAAACTTGGGTGAAATATACTTTTTCATACATACTTAAAAAAATGCAGCTTAACCTCTTTGTCAGGTAGTGCTACCTTCTTGGAAGGTAGTAAGGTTAGTGTGTATTTGAAGAAGAAAACTGAAACAGAATGAGGACTTTATTTCAGCTTCATTACTTCATTCACTGCCAGTGAATGTGATGTGTTTTTGCAATGTGTCACCAACTTTCAATATTTTGCAAATTATTCAACTTATTTGCAGTAACAGTTCTGCTGATTTATATTCTCATAATATTGTGTTTGAACTTCCTGTGACTCTAGTGATGTTTGTAGGAGAGGCTGTGTACCAAAAGCTGTTGGTAGATTGTCTGCTGAAATTATCCCAGATGTGTAGTGAACACAAAAGCAAATCAAGTATAATGATCCTCTCATACAAGTTTGCCGAAATCAATTTCACCCTAAATATAAAGACAGATTTGCAAATATAAGTCTGCCTTGACATTTCCTTATAAGCGTTTTTTCTTAAATATTCTTTTCGCAGTGGCTTTGCCTCCAGAGAAGACAGATGGAGTTTGCAGTGGAGATGAAAAGAAAGCAGAAAAAGAAAGTGACACACGCACAAGTTCCAAGAAGCAACTGAAATTTGAAGTAAGTCCTCTGTATTTTAAAGTTTCACTGTACTGACATAATTATGGTAGAAAAATAACCTGTGGACCAAATAATGTCATCTGATGCATGTTTATTGCTCCCAACGATTGTGGTGGGCACAGGAGGCAGCAGAATTGGCACAAGTCAGTGCCTTACTATTGTTGCTCCTTACAAGATGATTCATGACATGTATTTCCAGGTTTGGACAGAATAAAATGATTATCATTCCTCTGTAGGATCTGAAATGTATAGTAAGAAGAGACTTTAGGTTTAACCCTTAATGCCACTTATCATGTTATCAAATCTTTAGATTGACTTTCATGGACTACTGCACTTGGTTAAATCTGCCTAGTGTAAAAGATGCTTGTGAAAACTTCCATAATGATTGGTCTTTTGTACCCAGGTCTCCAAATTGAAATAACTCTGACCTCCTGAAGGGGAAATTCGTCTGATCACATGGCAAGAGGAAAAGGAGGGCACTGAGTCCAGTAGTCTATCTCCTTGTAGACTTACAAACATCATACAACTGCCAGATATTGTGTGTAGTTGGTGGATTTTGTTTATATAGGGAGTGATTTAATAAATATGAGTATTAAAACATGCTGTCATCCAGCTGGTGGGTTGTCTGTCTTGGTGAGGAGGAAGATATTCTGGTGCCAGCAAGAGACAGCACGAATTTTCATCTCTGCACTCTAGCAGACATGGCAAACTTGTGCCTTTCAGTGCTGTCAGCCTGTCACAGTAATGAGCTTTGCGTTTCCTCAACTGCTGTTTAAAAGACCATGCAGCCACCTTGCAGCATGGCTCGAGTGTTCATTTCCTTCTCTAGGACAGACTGAGTAGTCTGGCATGATTTATTTTTTACTGTTTTAAGGCTGATTAAGAGGAGGTGGGTTTCCCATGGATGGTTCAGATATTGCTAGGTGCTTGTGGGCCTTCTGGGGGGAGGTGACTTTTCCTGCCCATTTTTCCCCACAGTGATAACTCTTCTTCTAGGCACATTTTATATTCTACCTCGAGCAGCAGACATTTGCAGACAGGAAAGGCATGATAAATTGCAATTAACAGTGCCTTGATATTTGAAAGTTGGAGGACACCTGTCAACATGGTTGGTGCCAGAGTAGCTGTAACTCCACTGTGCCGGCAAAGTCTGCGTTTGTTCCCGAGTAGTTCTTGGCATGCCATAAAGGTTAGCACTTGGTATTAGGCACCGTGACTAATGCAGGGAAGGTTTCCATGGCTCTTAACTAAGCAGAGCACATCCTCACATAAAGATGTTATGTTAGGCAGTGTGGGACAGGGAAGTATTAATATGTGGCAAGAAACCAAGTATTGATATTTTTCCCCTTGTTCTACAAATGAAAGTTTTCCAGCTCTGTAAGCTGGGAGCCAAGAGATTGGTAAACGTTTCAAAGGTATAAAAGAATCAGAAACACAAGTGTTGCGACAAGAGGTCTAAATCTGAGGTGGATGTGATTTGGCTTTTAAAGGTGCCGGTAATGTTTATGTAATACGAAACTGTGTTTCCACAGTGGAGTGTGGGGCACTTGGCAGCTCTCAGCCGGGCTTGTTACAACTGAGAGAAGACTGCCTTTGAACTCGGCAGGGGACAGGGGGTACCCGTTACTGCTGTAGGGAATTGGTTTCAAGTCAGAAGATCAACCAGGTATTTTGAAGTCTATCAGGCTGAATTTATTTGGAGCTGTTTATTTTACTTGCATACAGTGACTTTCATTTTAATTGCACTGTAACTTCTCTGTTTTGCCTTTTTGTGGCTCTGGATAATTCTGATTGCACAGACTGATTGAGAGACAGCAAATGATTTTCACTCAGGTGACTGGAGTCAGTCAAAGTGCATCCTTTGTTCTTGACCGAAGTCTTGGTTGTGGTTTGGGGATTTTTTTTCCCACTTTAACAAATTGATTCTTTCAGGCTTTCCACAAATCACACTCTCACTAACAGAAGCACAGTTAAAACACAGAGCAGGCACCACTCCAGGTCATTCTTACTTGCCAGTTCCTAGGCAGGCTCCATTTCAGGAGCTCCAGTGGCATGATGCTGTACTGAACTAACTCTGACAGTCTTTGCCTATCAAATATCTGTGCCAAGGACAGGTCTCTCTGGTGGGGATTTGTGTCCATGTTGTATTAACTCCTGCTCCTGGCCCTGTAGTGTGCTGCCTCGTTCTCTGAGTGTTGTCTTCCTGAGTTAAGCACAGTTTTCCTTCTCACTTTTTAGTGGGTAAACTTACTGTATTTCAAGAGCTTCAGGGAGTAGTTTTCTTGTACCTTTTTCTGTTTTCTACAATGAAGTAGAAAGCATGTTGTGAATTCCCTGAAGTGTAGCCCAGAGAGTTAGGATGGTTATGTGACTGTGATGAGACCTCTTCATTGTGGTGGACAGAGGCCTCTCCGGGACATATCCCGAAAGTTTCCTCCCACAAGGGAGGGAGGAAGAAAGAAAGCAAGCAGCCTCCTTCTGTGGAGAGTCTCCTCTGCAAACAGGCCTTTTGCTTTAGGTAATCAGCTGCTCTTTGCATGTTTCTTAGGAATTGCAATGTGATGTGTCTGTAGAGGAAGATAACAGGCAAGAATGGACCTTCACACTGTATGACTTTGATAACAACGGAAGAGTCACACGTGAGGTAAGCAAAGTACAGCTGCCCCTTTATGTGCAGCATTTGCTAATAAGAGAAGTGTTTTATAACAGGAACATTTTTTCTTCTATGAAGCAGAGGTGTCCTGCCAACTTAAACAGCAGTTTCCACAGACCCTTCCCTCCTAGAAACAATCCCACCAGTAGTTTACTGTTTTCACATGTACTGTACCATTTTTTAAGCTGGTTGTTTTTTAATACCTGAGATTAGCCTTTAAAAAATAGTACTGGCATTTGAGGAGGAAAAATATCTGAAACAACTGAACAGCTAAACACACTGTCAAAATAAACCCTTGCAAATGTATATTGTTCTGGCTTCTCTCCTGCTTTTCAGAGTTAAGCTAACCAAATAGCAAGGTTGCTTGCTGACATTCTTTCCAATAGTACTAACTATACTGTTCTATTGTTTTCATGAATATTGGGCTGATCTCTGCCTTATCCTTCCACATATAGATAACATTGATGGTGTTTGCTGAAGGACCATAGTGAATGGCTGTCACAGCATACCTGATTTTTTATTATCAGAATATCTTCAAGTCGTATTTCCTGTGCAAATGAGAAGTTAAATAAGAGGATAGATACAGATTAGAACCAGATACAGTTTAAGAACTATTTCTACCCAAATTGGATAACACCTCTTCTAGAAGAATATCTTTTACTTGAGATTTACTGCCATGTGCTGTCATTGATTTTCTTTTTTGTGAGGTGATTTTTCACTCTCTTCCATGCTTTTAGACAATCAACTGGAAAGCAAAGGTTTTTTGCTCTCTTAGCTCTTATGCTGGTGTCTGTGACAATTGCTAAAAACTGACTGAAAGGAATGGGGTAAACACTGAAAGTGTAGTGGCCTTAGACACCAACTGAGGGCAGGATTCTTTCCTGTAAGACTGAAGTAAATCTCTTTTGACATTTATGAACCAATTGTCAAATGTTGTGGTTGTTCAGGGGTTTTAACATATATTTGAACATCATTACTAGGCTATTTTTATTGTCTCTACTCTGATAGTGCTTTGAATAGCCAAGTGAAATCTGTGCCCCTCATGCAAGAGGACAAGCAGATGAAAAGTTGCAGACCAAGTCCAGAGTTTCAAATGGGAAGATGTGACATAGGGGCAAGAGGGGGCAAGGAGGGGTAGGGTGAGGAAGCAGTATATGTGTTAATGTATGGGAAACAGAGACTAGAAAACTGAAATAACTTGCTCAAAGTCTTAAAAGAACATAGTGGCAGATTGAACCCAGGTCTTTTGAGACCCAAGGCTAAGTCTTCATTACAAGATTATCATGACTCAAAAATAGGGGAAAAACACACAAACCCAAACCCACACACATGGGTGTCTTTTACATTCAGGCATGGAATTCCCATTAATGTCAGTGGGAGTTCCGTCTGCTGAACATAATGCCAATATGCTTTCAAGTATGTATACAATAATTATTTGTGATTATGTGGTACACCAAAGAGCTTAATTTGACTGTACTTAGAGAATATGTTACAGCCAAATTCTACCTCTCCCTGCTACAAAAGCAGACTGCAGCTTTACTGAAACCAAATCTGTGCAGGGATTGAAAATCATACTACTCTGAGGTCTGGAGGTTGCTACGTTCAGGTTTGAACCGGTGCCAAAAAAATTTCTTTTAACCAAGGGACCAAATTTTCAGCTCTTTACATGTGACCAAAGATAGAAACAAATTGTATGCACCATTGCAGATCTTCCCATTTATGTTACACATTTCTTTTGTAAACTCTTCCAGGGCCATTTGTATAATCCATCTTGTTGGTTGTCTTCTGTTGAATGCAGGTGCTATTTACGAGTTGTTTTTTTTTTTTTTTTGCAAAAATGACCAACAATTGCAAAAATGACCAACAATAGCAGCTCATAGATAGTCTTGACCACAGAAAAGTAATTTTTGTCCCTTCATATGACATAGAATTTCTTGTTCTGTTGGCCCCTGGCACACTGGTAGACACAGTCTCATACTGTCCTTTGCTAAGCTACTCTGCTCCTGTTCCAGCAGATGACTGAACAATGGTGAATGTTAAACCTTTGAATAGTTTCAATTAAAATGAATAAGACACATGCTTTGAGTTAAAAGTATGTAAAGTACATTGCTGGACCAGGGACAGAACAGGCAGTCTGAGGAAGAGGGCTGATCTCTACCACTGTCCTTTAGTGAGCTGATGAAAATGCTTTCAGAACCAGTCAGCTTTTTTTGACAAAGGTCCAGTATTCTGGTGGGAAAAGCTTAGTATGGACCTTTTCTCCTTCTTGGAAAATTTTCCTTTAATGTGTCCTGGATTTATAGCTGGATTTAACAGAGGGGTGAAATTTCTTAAGTCAGTTTTCTACCTGTAGAACTTGAGGTGCTTTACAAAAAGAAATAGGTCTTATTATTCTTGTTTTATTCTTATTATTACGTTGGAAAAGTGGGACACTGGAGAAGTGGTGGCTTACCCACCCACATCCATTTCATTTGATTCAAAGTCATTGTGTTTGAAACGTTGGGTTTCATGTCCAGAAAGCTTAAAAGGAATCCACAGTGTTAAATTATGTCTGTAAGAGTCATGTAGGTGGGGTGCAATTTTACAGGTGGACTTAATATTTTTTTCATTAAAATGTTTAAAAATTGTAAACAAGTTACTTATTTAGTTGATAAAATTTCCCTTTGGGTTTTACACAATGACAGATCACCACAAGTGCATTCAAATTCCATCTTAGTGAAATTTCTTCTGGATCTTAACAACATCTTCAGAACTTAATACTGCTTTGATTTCCTCCTAGAGTCTGTATGACTTTTTCTGTAGTCCTTATAATTAGAAATTCACATCTAGTCATGCTTCTTGAAGAGATACACCCATTATGAAAGCTTAATTATTGGGATGGCAAATTATAAATTACCATTACTGTATGTTATTAAACTACTGCTTTTTCTGTCATAGAAGACAACCCTTTTTCAGTCCGTTTGGTTTAGTGGGAGATAACTTTTCCTGCTCTAATATGTATATTACAAAACTTGGCTAATAATGTTTCCTTTCATTCCTTAAGCCATAAGAGGACAATTCATTATGTACAGCAGGCCTTTTTAGAACTGACAGCTGCACTGTAATTATCTTCACACGAATATTTGTAATCGGACTTGAAACTTGGATAATTGAACTAATGTGTTTTGATCCATGAGGTTTTATGTTGAGCTCTCTGAATGTAATTATACTTCATAAACACTAGCTTTTTCTTTTTTTTTTTTTTTTCCTCCAATCAGTTCTTCCTTGGAAAATTGAGTTTCTTTGGTGAGCGGCTGCACAGGAATAAGCACACAAGAAAGTTGCTTGTCAGGACTAAAAAAAAGCAATTTCTTCCAGAATAGTTTTTGACTTGATAGCAAGTGAAGCTCCTTTCTCATTCCAAATAGGAATGATTCAAAAACGTATGTGATCAAACAGAGCTGATGTTGCAATAAAAACATCCTGCTGTATGTAAAAATCAGACTACAAACAAAGTACAAATGAGACATTTGTATTTATCTTTTTCCAAGGGAAAGGTAATGAACTGATATAGATGTTTCTCTTCATGTATTTTTAATGCTAAAAATGTTCTTTGTATCTTACATTAAATACCCAATTTTTTCTCTTATGTTTCCTTTATGTTTTGTTCTTTCCCTTTCTGTTTTTTTTTGCTCATATCCTCTGATGAATGAAAAGGTTTGAGGTTATATCTGCATTCAGAACTCAGCACCAAATTGTTGACTTGAGAAAGGATATTGGGTTTTTTGGGGCTACCATTTATCAGCCTGAGCCTTATCTTGATAGTTGTTGGTTTTCACTGTGTTTGTCAACATCATATTAACTCAGGATATAGAAAGAGCAATGGAACCAACAGACAGAGGAGTAGTGCCTGTCTGTATCAGAGTAGCCATCATTTCAGCTGTCAGATTTGGTGGATTTGTGCCAGATAGAAAAATTAAAAGAAAATATGATGTTCTCTTTTGGTTTTAATGGGAGCCAAAGACTTCTCTCTCAGACAAGTTACAAGGAGTCAAACTAAATGTTTTCTTTCAGTGTTTCTAAACTCATGGGGGGTTTTAGGGTGCTTTGTGTTTTTGAGGGGAGGCTGGTGGTTTGGGGGTTTTTTTAGGGCTTTTTTTTGGTGCAAATATCTCATTCTGTTAATTTTACTGGAAAAGCCTATTAGTTTCTTTCACAGAATCTCTAGTTTGCTAGCTAGTCCTATGATGATAAGCTTTGTTAATATGGGAAAAATAAGGTTGTCACTGTACCACTAATATTCCTTAGAAATGCAAATTAATGCCTAGAATAGGGACTTTCTCAGTCACATAACTTCTGTAAGGAATGAGGAATACTTCAGTGCTCTTGTTCTTTTTTCAGACCCATTGGTTTCTCTGAATATTCTAAATTATTGCTAATCTCCTACTAGAGATCTGTAAAGTATTCTGTGGATACATGTGTGAGTGCAGCACGCATGTGTGGCCTTAACTGTTCATTGTTTAATATTTCTAATGGAAATATTTCTGGCAATCTATTAAAATTGGTCTTTTTAATATACTTTGTTGTACTATCTGCTTGATAAAATAGGATGGGAAAAACATGCAGATTAACACTGCTTAAATACTTTACCCTGGTAAAACCAACTCTGGTGTTCAATAAGCAAAACACAAATAAATCTGGGTATGGCATGTGCTGGCTGTTTGCTACCCAGCAAGCATTTATTTTCTCCTTTGGGGATAAATATAATAGTTTCAGTTTTCTTACTTGATTAAACTAGCTATCCCAGCAGAAATTCTGCATCCTAGAAGCCTTTCAGAAGTTAGTCATGCAGCATATTTCCCCTCTAAATATAATCCATTTGCTATGAAGGAGAGAAATCTTTGTTCATTCTTGTTTCTCTTTACCCATGTAATATAGTATTTTTAAAATCCACAATGATTTGTAAGTAAAAAGATTTTAAAGTACATTTAATTTAAAAGAAAGCAATTTTTTTTTTACATGGACAACACTGAAAAATCTGTTCTTGTTTATTTTTCATGTAAAAAGTGAGTAAGTTTGAGAAATGTGGGATGAACTTTTTTGTGTGGGAAGTGCCAAGCAGTATTAAGCAAAGCAGTTGCAAAATCACATGACTAGTGAAACTCATAACCCACTTTAGAGAAAAGTTGAATTCTTTGGTAGGTGGGCTCTGAGACGTGCTGGTGGGTGTTTCAGAAGAGAGGAAAATTTAACTAGCTTTTATTCTTGATCTTTGCCAAATTTCTTGTGGACAGTGAAATGCACAAACTGGTGTGTAGAAGGTAAACTCAATGGATTTGGGCAGTTTTTAAGGAATTTAATTACAGATAATGTTCAGTGTGGGGCAGCTTTCAAGGGAAACATTAATTGCCTCAGTCTCCTGGCAGGCTACTGGAAAATGAAAATACTTTGGGGGGTAAATATACATGTAACTGTAAAATACAGAGTTTGCAACATATACTTTAATGGTTTATTGCTACTAATTTGACAAGAAACCATGACCATATTAGCTGCCAAAACAGGGCTGTGAGAAGGTAGTTTTAGTGACAGTTCAAATCTCATTGATGAAGACCATTCCTAGTAGATCAGTGCCTCAGAAACTTGTATTTTAAAACTGAGAAGCAATAATGGGGAAGCAATAGGAGATTCAAGCTGCCCTGCAGCTGGTACCTGCTGAGCCAGGACCTTGGCAGATGACACAGAGCAGAGAATAACCCAGGAAGCCTTGTTTGACCAAATCAGAACTGTCAGTTTGCTGAAATTCCCAACCCCAAATCAGGACCACAAGTAAATGAATCCTGTAATAAATATGTTGTTGTCAGTATTTAAAAGATCAGCATGAGCATTAAGTGGTTACTTATGAATATCCCTAACCTCGATCTTGGTGCATATCCAGTCTGACCACCACGTTCCTCCAGTGCCAGAATGCAGAGCAGTTCAGATCCTTGTGGAGGAAACTGTTATTAAACACGTAACAAAATGCAAAGGCAGCAGTGTGTAAGTCCACAAGGTGTCCTGATTCCTCCGTGCAGTCTCTTCAACAACCTGGGCATTAATTTACATTCATTTGGGCCTATTTGGCTGAGAGATGTAGATTGTCCTGATGTTATATATGTGTGCACATATTTCTGACTTGCCAACTATCTGGCCTTCCATGACAGCCTTTGGGAGTACTTTTTAAACTGTTGAGTCAAGCAGCTTGTTGGGAAAGACCCTCACAGAGCACAAGGGTCAGATTTAAGCCAGTTAGCAAGTTAGACCTCAACTCTGGGGAAAAAAAATCATGTAAAAGGACAGTGGGAGACTTTTTGTCTTTGCCTATTGAAGTTAAAATTTACTAGATGTACTGCTTTAAAAATATCTGTCGTAGCTGAAAAAGGAAGAAGGACGGATTATTGTGAATGAAAGAGTTGACAAACTCTTGATAGCAGCCCTGTATGGAAAGATGACACGTTGGCTAACCAACATTTGCTAAGGAATGTATGAAAAAAGCTCCATTCACCCAAGTGCTGAGTGCATGAAGCCCTATTAAGAATAAACACGGTGCTTAAGTATTCTGCTGAAGGAGAAGGTTTGGCTTATTGAAGTGTAGGATTATAGCACAATGCTCCTAGAACATGATTTATGGAGGGCGAATAAAACAGCAGATATGATTTGTTTGTTTGTTAATGTGCTTGCTTGGGGTTTTCCTCATAGACAAAATAAAAATCCAGCCCTCCAGGCTGGCTGTCAGATATGGCTGTGTGTATTTAGAGGTCTGGCTATGTTTCAAATTAGGATGGAAGTGGGAGAAGTGAGATGTGTTAAAGAGCTGTGAGGTGTCCACCAGATTTTCATGGAGCTATCTTTCCCTCTTTCAAGCTTTAGATGGTGGTTCTCAAGAGTATGGAAAGCAGCTACTGACATGATAGTAACAGTCCATATAGAGAGACTCTGGCAGCCATGGTAGAAAAAAATATCAGTGGAGAAATGAGTGGGAGACTGTAAATTCTGCTCTCTTTTTGTGAATGTATGGTCTTGAACTCTCAAGTCTGGAGAAACTCCCCTGAGTGCAGAAAGTTAGAGAGGGTACATGTTAAGACAAAATCTGGACCCTCTAGGATTTAGTTACTCTTCTGCCCACTGAGCTGGAAAATCATCTACTGTAAAATCATTTGTCCTGGTCAGAAGTTCAGTATTTCCCTAAATTCTGTATGAGCAGAAATTAATATTTCTGTGTCACCTTTAAATCTGGTTACATAAAGAGGGCTGTGTAGTATATTGACTACGAAAATGTTGGGACCCATTAGGGCATATTAAACTTTGAGCTGCCATTGTTAACAGGTGTGACCCCTGGGCAAAGGAAAAGTTGTAGAGGTTTTTATAGACCTGACTCTTAATCCTCAGAACCAGCTATACTTAACAAAAGATTATTTAAATATTTCTTTTGTGCTCACAGGCATCTGGAAAGAGCCTAGATCCTAGGATAGATCAAGGAAAAGGAAGACCAGCATGGAGAAATTCTTAGATATGTATTGAATGGGCTCTTTATGATATACAATGATCAGAATGCTCTGGCCTTAGGTTGGTGCCCAAGATCAATTTGGGTAAAATTACTTTGAGGAAAAGCAATGAGCCAAGAGATCTCCTTTTCATTTTGGAAGTTTAAGGTAATACTCTATTTGAGCCTGGCTACATTAGATCAACCTGAGAGACCTTTGAGCATCACCAGCTACTAAACAGTGTTTTTCCTGTTTGAAACAACTGGCTTGTTAAAACTGGCTGGTGTTTTTTCTGATATAGCCAGACACGTAAGTGTTTGTTCACATTCCATTGCCTTCAAAGGGGTCTGTGAAGAATGTTCTGTAACAGGCCCAACTGGATAATATTTGCAGCTCAAAAATATAGTTTTATGACTGCTTTGGATTTTGCAAAATAAGCTAGACCCCAAAACACATATGGTAGGGTGACATTCAGACATCATTTATTTCCAAACATAAGGTTTAGAGTTTTGCAACTTCTCTTGGTGGTTTTCTTCTAGATAATGAACCATTTAACTATCCCAAGTGGAAAAAAAAAAGAAGTAGGAAGACTGCAATGTCCAAGATTTCCTTCAATTTCTGTATTTGTTTTGGCCATGTGTACTAAATTTTTAGTGGAGTGTGAATGGTTAGTCCTGGCTTCTGTTGAAATCAAAGAAAAGGCAGAACACCATTTTGCTGATTCACAGGTTGGGAAACCTGAATATCTTTTGTTGCTGTTATTTTTTTGATCTAGTTTGCCCCAATTCATAAGTCTATTTGATACAGATCGTAAGGTTCTGTGCAGGTTGAACTCTTTTAAATTCAATGACTTCTGAGGATATTTCAGCATTTATTATTCCCAAGTCCAAAATAGCTGCAAGCATCAGAGCTGTGGGTTTCATACCATTTTCACAGTACTATGTCTTTTTGTGTTTCACTCCAACTATAGGATATTACCAGCTTGCTTCACACCATCTATGAGGTAGTTGATGCATCAGTAAACCATTCTCCCAGTTCCAGCAAAACTCTGCGAGTGAAACTTACTGTGGCACCAGATGGCAGCCAGAAGAAAAAGAGTATCTTGTTAAATCATACTGGTAAGGATGTGCAATCAGCCATTGGAAAAATTAAAAAAGACTTCTAGAGGGCCTTGAAAATCCATCTCTGTATTTTGTTAATACAAATAAAGACATGCATAAGGGCAAATAATTGTGCAGTATTTTAAACCCCATGAACCTGCTTTATGATCTTGGGTGTAAAATTGCCCCATTCCTTTGAGTGTCAGTTTAGCAAATTAGGGTTCCCTCTCCTGATTGATTGCTTCTTGTAACTCCTATGTTGTGTAATTGTCTTTGTGTACTGCAAGGCAGATTTAAGGCCTTTTTCACCGGTACCACTCTTATTCTGCTGATATTACAGTGCTTGGTTTGTATGGAAGCAGGTGTAGCAATATTAAATGTTTTTTGCTGTCACTGCTCTTGGGTAAAAATAAAAAATTAAGCATAAGTAACATATATGAATCTATGCATAAAAATTGCATATTTTTTGTGCTGGCATTATAAAAATGCTTATACCCTGATGGCTTATCCAACTTATATTCACTGTAATAATAGTTGTATCAGCATAATTACTTCAACAGGTAAAGTAGTACTAAGTTGAAATACTTCAAAGTACTTAAAGTAATACTTCAGTAGAAAATGTGGGCATCTCATCTAAAAGGAAAGCCTTGTTACCTGAGTTTTAATAATACATCCACTCCATCAAGTGCAGACATAAGCAGATCTGCACTGCTGGGGAACTGTGTGATGAGTTAGTACAGCATTGAGTTGCAAACTGCTGAGCCCTCCTGAGGGACAAGCATTTCAGTGTGAATGTGGCTCCATTTGGGCTGCCACATGGTGTGCAGCCTAACCCTGACTGATATCCTGCAGTCAAGGTTATATCTGCTTAAAATCTGTCGTGTGGACAAGAGCACATTCAATAAGGTTACATGACATGATAGGTTACATCTTGATCTACCGACAGGAAAGGATGTGTTTGCAGTGTAGCACGTTAGTTATGCTGATCAGCAGGAACAGTAATGTGAGAATAATATACTTTCTCTTGGCAGATTTGCAGAGTGCCAGGCATAGAGCTGAAAACAAAGCTAATGAAGAAGCAAGAAGCTCTGAGAAGAAGCAGCGGGCTTCTCTCAGGTAAGGGCAGAGAACTCTGACTCCTGACAGGCACTGGGCACGTCCGAGGAAACTTCAACCACTGCTTTCTTGCTTGTTCATTTTATTTTTTAAAATTATGTTAAAATAGAGGAATATCAGGAGTTTTCACTGTGGAACCATGAGCAGCTTTCATGGGTGGATATTTTGTATATTAAAACAAAACAAAAAAGCAAAAAATATTGACATTTTCTTCCTCTGTGAGCTCCTTGGAGGACATGTATTGCCTTTTTAGATGCCATCTGCAAATAAGTGAGGTTTATAGCACAACACAGATCTATCTTGATTGCCAGGTCATAACCAGAACAGAGAGCTAACAAGTCCTCTTGGTGTATAGCTTTGATATGTTTTAAGATTTTATGTTTCACACTAAGGCAGAGAGAAGTGTTTGCTGAAATGCTACAGAAATGACATTGACTCATTCATTGCATTTGTTTCTTCAGCTGCAAATTAATAAAAACAAACAAACAAAAATAAACCAAAACCCAAACTCCACACATTTTTGGCTTTCCTTGGTTTTAGGGATATTTGTCCGAATATGTAACGAACTTATCAGGAGAAGAAGTATTCAGTCTTATTAAAAATGACAAGAGAACAGTACCTCCCTTTTTTGGATAGAGAAAAAATGCTAGTAAGTTATCCCAGTACAATTAAATTTGAGATTAAAAGAAGAGTTAAATTACTATTAATCTTCTGTCAACAGCTCTGTACAAAATCTTCTGTGCAACTGAATGGTTTTACTTGCTGGCCCAGCTGTGGTGTTCAGATTCCCTCTGCCCATTAGCAAAGCTTTGCCCTGTGTGAATTTAATAGACTGTTTTTGTTTGATAATTTAGTGCAAAAATCCACTTTCAGTTTGAAGTCTCCCTCTCATTCACCTTAAAATCCTGGTTCTGCACATGTAGTGTTTCTATGAATGGCAAGCACTTCCAAAGAAATCCACAGTCATAGAAGCATCCAATGCTGGAACAAAATGTTTGTCCTTCTCATCCCTTTGCTTGGAGGCTTCATAGACAGAACAAATCTGTATCTTGGTCTGAGCAGATCAGCATCAGACAATGGTCAGCATCTGACAGTTTTTATTACACCCCATTAAATGTGGACAGAGTGAAGAGTGTGCTGTTCACACGTGTGTGTTCCAGGGATGTTTGTGCAGCCTGGCCAAGTTGATAACCCTCAGGAAAGCTGCTGAGACTCACATCAGAATCTCACAATATTAATGCAGAGGCTTCCCCTTTGAAAGCAGCAATGAGGACTTGTGAGAAGTGCACACATTTCACAAATTCAGTCACTTAGGAATTCTAGGCGAGGTGTGATTAATATTCAAGATAAAATGGATAGAAATGTTTTTATCCTGAAGGTTGGGAGATAGATGGGTTAGATTTTTCATCTGCTGGAAGCTACAGGCAGGAGTTTTCACCTGTAGGGCTAATACAAGTATCAAGATAAGTAGCTAGATTCATGGCTAGATAGCCTAGTTCTCCCTGACTGACTTAAACTCTATGTTCTGGGTAAGTGAGGCTTTCAGGAAATGTCCCTCAATTTTTCTGCCCTGTGCTCTGTCACTGCTCTATTCCCCTTTCCTGATATATTGTTGTGTGCTTATTACCATCAGGGTGACACTCCAGCGTGGGAATTTTAGAAAGGGCTTTCATACACTCCACAAACACTTCAGCAGATGCCATTTTTTATTAAAACCAAAACTGAACCAAACCAAAAAGCCAGTAACAAGGCTGTGTATTTTTACACAGCTCTTGATGCGTGGTGGATGCATGCCTGAGTCTTCCCATGTGTGTGCAAGAGAGCACTGTGGGGCTGGACGCCAGACACTTCAGTTCTCAGAAGTACTTGAAGTCATCTTTGACACTGGAGCACATCTCTCATCAGTGTATAATTGTGTATAATTGCTTCGCTGCGTATATTTGCATGGATATTGTTGAACGTCATCTCGCTTGTAGGAAAGCTATTAAAATGTAGGGTTGAGGCATAGTTCTTCTTGGCTGTCTTGATGAGAGATTGAGTTTATTACAGTAACAAAAAAACAGGTTCCCTGTTAACTTTGTTTCCAACAGACAGTGCTGTATACAGTGTTGCTTAATTGTGTTGGATCAAACCCAACCAAGTTTTTTCTGGGTGAACTGTGCATTGTCTTCAGCACATGTGTGCAAGTCCCAATGGTTTCTGTAGGTGAAGTTGCCTGGCAACTTCAACTAGACAGGTTCTAGCCCCAGACACCTTTTATGTTGACCTGCTAAAGCATAACAACCTGTAAAGGTGTGTCTGAGGCAGGAAAGGTACCGTGTTGGCTATGTATCCAAAAAATAAAGAATATCTGGACATTCCCTCTTTTTTTTGACAGTACCCCATGTCACTTCTGGAGTTCAAAGCTGACTCAGAGTCTTTAAAGCTTACCTGCTTTCCAGGCAGACTCTCCTCCATTCAGGAGACTCTACCTCTATCAAAGTAGAGCAAAAATGATCTTCCAGGTAGGTCAAGTCTTACGACTTTTATCAAAGAAGCTGTAGACCTGTGTCTGACAGAGACATGGGGGGACTCAGTTCTGTAAAGTCCCTGAACAGTACTGTGCTAGACCAGGAAAGCTGTGCCAAAGCTCTGTGGGATCAGCAGCCTCTGGAAACTTGAAAATGTGTTAATAGACTCAAAGCAGAGTACTGGGCACCATACAGTAAAGAGCCCATATTTAGCAACTGGTGTAGGATAGAAGGCCAAATTCTGGTCTTAGGTTGACATCAGCGCAATTGCACAGAAAAAGAGCAAAGCCAATCTTGTGGTCTTGGAGACTGAACTGTCTGAATGACAGGCAGGAACTTAATCAAGAGACTTCTGCTTATCCTGTTCGTTATATTGAAAATATTTTCATATTTGCAGACATCCATTTAAATTACTGAATTAAGTTGTTTGGCATTATGGGCTACAATACTGTAAACCTCTGCCTCATTTTTTCTGCCTCATAAATGAATGGTATTTCAGATATTCATTCTCAGGAAATAGTTCTGCTATAAATAAAATTGCAAAGCTGAGCAGGAAAAGGAGTTGAGATTCTAAAGCCAGTGTCTGATCTGACCTTATTAATCATACTTTGGAAAGCAGTTTACCTTTGGGTGTCCTACCAACACCTTCTCTTCTCAGACTCTCTCTAGTTCCTACATCTGTGCTGTTGCCTGTCTTTCTGAAGCAGATACACATGAACATTTATCTGACATGAGTCTTAGCCCAGTGCTTCCTGACAGTGGTGGGAACGGTCGTGAATCAAACAGCAGATTTTCTTTGGCATGTCCAAATTGGAGAATCACTTGCATGGTTTGGCCCCAAGACAAAGTGTAATAAACCCAAGGAGCATTTTTATTTGTTTTTGCACACATGATGCAATTTGAAAGCCTCCTTTGCTTTGCAACATCAGGGTTGATTTATGTGAGGGGAAGGAACAGCCAGTTCAGGCCTATCGATTTAGCAAATCCGGTCATCCAGGATTTCAAGCGTTTGTTGTTTCTTTGTGAGCAACTCCTGTCACTTCAAAGGGGCCATTAGTTGTTGGTTTGCAGATGGTGATAACAACCTTAAAAAAGTTCTGCTGAATAGGAATTTTGCTTCCTGCTGACAGATACCACCAGAGTGAGAACAATCCAGAGCAAAGTGGGTGCTATCGTCACTGTGTTGATGAGAACATTGAAAGGAGAAACCACTATTTGGATCTTGCAGGAATAGAAAACTACACGTCAAAGTTTGGGCCAGGTAATTGATGTTACAACTTCATCATCTTTTCTTTCTTCAGTTGCATGTTCCATATAAGGGATAGAGAACTGCAAACCTGTGTGATTTGTCTGTAGTGACTTACTGGGAGGAATAGTGAATACTGCAAGATAACTACTGGTGAAGGTGGTATCACAATGGATGGCCAATGTGCTGCAAGGCTGCTTTGATGTACTTGTTTGTGTAGCTAAACTTGGAGGTGAGCCTAGAAGAACAATCTTTACATCTAAACTATTTAGTCTATGGGTGACGCAAGGATTGACTTTTGGATGTTGGAGCTTGTTCCCGAGATGATACCAGCACATATTTTGTACTCACTATTGACCCAAAAATAGAAGAATGTGGGTTCATATCTGGAATTTTGGCTTCTGTCCCCAAATTAAAGAGATTTGGATTTCCTTCCTTTCCCTACCCTCTGCCAGGATTTTACTATTCCACTCACAGTTGTTTTGGTGACCAAGAGAAGGTGATGTAAAGATGCTTATACACACACACACACACATTCATCCTTCTATATCTATCTATTGATAGATATATATTTGTGTGTGTATTATTTACTGGTCAAATAATTGAATGTAATTAATCTAGACAGCTATAATTGCATTCACTTCCTTAGGAAAAATTTGTTCTGCCGATAATGCTGTCCCTGCCAACTGCATGCTACTAATTAAAACTTTGAAATACTAGATGACTAACTCAGCTTATTATTTCCTAGGATCTCCTCCAGCAGCTCAAAAACATGACCCACCAGGCAGAATTGTGAATCAAACTAGATCCCGTTCTCATGAGCCTGAAACCTTCCATGCTCATCATAGGAAATCTCAAGTGGTGGATCCAAACCACATCAATCTGGCTGAAAGTTCGTATGCCAAGATTGCAGAAATCCAGCAGAGGCTCCGGAACCAGGACTCAAACAAGCACTTTGTGAGGTCTCCCAAAACCCAGGGCAAAAATGTCGCCCCTGTGCATCCTGGAAGGGCAGTTAGAAATAAACCTTTTCAAGGGGTGCCCATGCCCATGGCTTCCCCAAGTGCACGGGTGGGCCAGAATCTACCTTACCTTCCCTTGCAATCTCAACAGATTCACAAGAAGCATAAGCAGAGGGCAAAGGAGAATCACCAAATGTGCAAAACCTTCCAGTCTCCAGGGACAGTTGTGGAAAAGGAACATGTGAGAGACCTGCCCACAGTCATTTTATATGAAGGCCAAGTTGGACAAATGATACAAAGACATGAACACCACCACCATCACGAGCACCACCACCACTACCACCACTTCTACCAGACATAGAAGAGATCCCACCAACATCCTCCAAGAATCATCCCACATGAAGGAAATGCATTCTTGTGATACCAGAACTAAGGCATTACTATGATTAATATTATTATTACTCCATTAATATTCAGCTTGCATATATTTTAGAGGTTATATGGAACTCTTGAAACTTACCCTATTTATGTGTTGTGGAACCGCATAGCTTACTCAAACACCTTGTGGATTTTTTTGTTTGTTTTTGTTTGTAAGTGGCTTGTAAAACAGCAAACAACCATAGCTTTTTGAGCTGTGATTTAATACAGGTCGTCAACGCACTTCTTTACAAGTACTACTTCCATTGTAATAGGAAAGATACTTCAAACACTCTTGCAGACATCTAGCTTACCACTCTGCTGTATGTCGGCTGATCGCACACAAGCCTTTTATCAGGGGAGCAATGTTCGAAGAGTCGGACTCCAGAGATACTCAGATAATGGAAAATACAAACAGCTGCTACCTCTAGTATTATTCAGATTTTATTTTCTTTTTATTGATTGTAATGTGCTACAGGGGGGAAATTTAATATACTGCGTTCATGTAGCCTGTTTGTGTTCACATCCTTTCAAATTACTTAATTACGAGGAAATATTGGCTAAACTTGTCAACAGGGCTACATTTGTATGACTCACACTTTATTTTCTTGGAGATTCTTCATTGACACAAGTACAGTCTGTTATATACTGGGTAATATTTAAATATACTTCTTTTATTTTTTTTTTTTTCTCTTGCTTATTCTCCACTCTGTTTGGGGTAACCATATGAAAAGAGGAGGATGTGAAATGGGGTTTTCCAAAGCATCACTAGACTTCAGCGCTTGGGCCATAAGTATCATTCACAGGGGTTTGAGAAGGAGAGGGGTTGACTGGGGGGTTTGTTTTGTTTAAATCCACAGTTCTTTGTTTTGAGAAAGAATTGAGGAAAATATACTTTCTCACTTTAAATGTTGGCAAATATATATAAAATATAAATATAAATATATATATATAAATATGCACACTCTCAGGTACATTTTGTTGTGTTTTAGAAATCTGTGGTTTGAATATTAACTTTTTTTTTTTTTCCCCACAACAGTGACCTTTTGGAAACATATCCCATGGCATTTTCTTGGTGCCTCCAATTTAAATTTCCCAAGCACCTACCAGTGTGTGCTTCTCCCATTTTAGAGACGATTCAACATGTACAAAAAGTGTCATTCACAATCATTCTGGCCTCTTCTGCTTTTTCCATATCAAAGGGCTTCCATTCCATGAAGGAGAATGAGACCACACTCATAAGACCTTAATGGCTGCTGAGAAATTTGAAGGTCAAAAGCAAATTGGAAAAGTGAAAAAAAAAAAAGGGTCAGTACATTCAAATTTTGCTTTCTTTGGAGCCCAGATTTATAATAGATTCAGTTGGGTTTTGTACAGATCACCATTTTGCAGGCAGAAACTGACTGAAAACACCTACATTTCTTTTGGAACATTCAAGTAGAGAACTCTTACATGGAAACATAGTTGTTCTATAAACGTATTTTCTTTCGGTTTTAATTATTTTTAATGTTGTGGTATTTTGTCAATAGTATATATTGTAAAATGTAACTATCCAACATTGATATAAGCCCTTTATGATTAGGGTATTTTTTTTTTTCTGACTAGAGTTTTGATCAGTCCAAAATGGGGTATTACCTTATTGCTGACCAGTTTTAGATGGATGCTGTCCTTTCTAAGAACATGGAGACATCACCTTTTAAAGAAGAGTGGAAAGCCTTGCCTTTTCATGGAATTTGAATAGAATCACTGCTTCCTGGTAATTAGGTCCATCTCTTGTCTCCCTGGATCAGCAGATGTTTAGACTTATTGTCCTCCTTAAAAAATCTGGTTTATTTTATTTTTTTAGCTGTCAACAGCACGTTCTGTTAAATTTAACAAAATGTTTTTAAAATGTGTTTGATCTGTGTGACAACTATACTGTTCTGTTTATTTTAAAATTCCTAAAGTCCAAAAATATTTATATGCAGAATTTTCTGTGTTGAAAATATGAAAAGGCCACAAATTTGGTTAGTTACCACTGAGTTGTTCTAGTCTAAGCCTTTTTTGCTGCTTGTGTATCATTCTTTTTCAATGTATATATAATTATGGACTGCAAAAAACAAAAAAAGGCATTTATATGTCTAGTAGAAGGAATAAGCTTATTTATATTATAGTGTTAACAAAGTCTGATGTATTCAAGTGACTTACATTATACCGCATGCAAACACACAGTGTACATTCCATCCAAGAAGGGATGCCATGCTATTTGTTTTGAAGGAGTAATTAAAGCTGTTCTCTTTTCAGTAGAGCATATGCCAGAAAGAATGAGAGGTGGAAATTGTAGTCAATTTTTTAAATGCAGATTATTGCTGAAAACCAGAAAACATTCTGGAAAACTCGAGTGCTTTCAGAACTGTGAGGTTTTCTAAGAAAGGGAAGCAAAGGAGTATAAATGCTCTTTCACCCAAAGATATTTTGCTGGAAAAGATAACAGCACCAATAACAAAATCCCATCTGATTGAGAGGTGTGCAGTACTTGCTGTGCCAAGCAAACTCTGAAACAGAACACAACTGACTATTGCATTGATTTGTTTAGGTTTATTATGTTTGGAGATTCAAAAGACAAATTCTGCCTTCCTCAGATTCTGTGAAACAAAAATACATTTTAATAACGTGGCATCCCCATACTAAACCTTTACACCAGCCATGTATGAATATACAGTATCTAAATACTGTGTTGCAGTTGTGTTATGTGCATTAAGTGTGAATAACATGTAGCACAGATTCTTTTCACAGAACCTTAAATTTCCGTATCTTTTAAATATGTTTGCTTTTCAGTATTTTGTATAGTAAATATAGATGGTTTTGACTAAATGCTTTATTTATTTAACAGCAAAAACTGTGCCAAGAGAACCCCCTGTTAATTAAAGTTTTACTAGTTCAGAAAGTATATTTCCTTCTTCTTGTTGTGGATTTCAGGGGCTTATTGCAATTGCTCTCAGTGCTTGCAGATCCCACTGATGAAAGAGCTTGCATTAATGTTTCTGGGAACAGGATCAGGAAATTACGTATGGACTGGGTGTGCTTTGGTTTTATATTTAAGCTATCAAGTTTCAAAGTTAAATTTCTTGTCCCCTGCTGTTAGACCTGTGTCGAATAACTGATTTTTCATCTTGTTATTAATTCTGAAAACCTTTTTTTTTAAAAAAAAAATTATTTTAAGTTGTTCAAAACTATAGCTGAATCAAGATTTAAAATAAATTTGTTTCTGGTTAAAAAAACATTTTATTCTCAAGGGAAAAAATATCAGAGTTGAGTATATTGTTACTATTTAAAAGTAAAATGGAGTGACATCAAGTCATTTCAGATGAAAACTCCAGCCTTTCCGCTGACTTTTTTGGGTTTTACACAAGGCAGTTCAGCAAAACAAAACCGATCCCAAAATTTGCACTATTTGCTGAAAAAATTCAATGGAAAAATTTTGCTCACCTCTACCAGCTGCAATTCTGGGAAAGACAGTTTTTTGAAAAGAAGGATTGATAAGCTCTTCTCGCAACTTCATGACCACCTAATATGGAGTAAACTAAGCTAAGGCCATGTAGTAAAATCTCTGTCCCAGTGAAATCTCTGGCAAGACTGACAGATTCCCACTGGCTGCAGGGAGCCTATAATTTCATTCCAGGAAGGTGGGTTTGAAGTCTGCATAATGTGCAGCCAGTAATTTCAGTATTTATTTTTTATGCATCTTACTGCTGATGGGTTTGTAGTAGCTAATATTAAATGGAAGTTTTACTGTAAGATATCAAGCTGGTAAATTAACTAAGATTAGCAGCAAATACTGTGCTTTATACTGATATCACTGGAGGACTTCAAGACGCTTCCAAATGTGTTTGAAACATCCACATGTCATTTAATCACTGCTAGAAATGAAGACCCAGTTCTGCCCTTGGATGATGAGGTACAGATGCTCCTGGCATATTGGCAGACCAGCCCCTTAGGGCCATATCAAATTAAAAAGCCAAGTATATGACCTCTGTAATCATGAGGACAGAATAGCAAGGTTTAGCTGGAGAAGTACCTTAAAGATACAAGTATGTGTGTGTATATATATATGTCTGTGTGTGTGTGTGTGTGTCCTCTGGCAGAAGTTAGTGAGTGGAACAAGATGGATTCTGACAGAGGTGTTTTTTTAAAAAGGGATCAGTACTGTGTGTGCTTGACTGTCTACAAGTTGCCACATAAATATACAGATACGATGAATGCATACTGTTCTCCATATGTCATTGTGTACCTCAATTATTGAATGACAGATTTCATTTGTATTCCAATTAACAGGAAAGTTGGGCCCCTTGGGGCCTAGATTATACTTGAGAAAAATTCATCATGCTAGAAAATTTGCAAAAACATTCACCATAATTTTTGCCTGGAGTACAGGCAAGAATGTTCATGTTTGGAAACATGTCAGCTAATCATGTCTCACCTTTAATTACCTTGATGCAATTCATCAAGATCTGAAAATATGTTTTCAAACATGACTTATTCATGGCTTTGCTGGGAACCAAGTCTTATTCAGCATCCTGTTAGTTGTCAGACTTCTTTTTTTAAAATGTACCAAGCAGAAACATGTTTGGAAATCCATGAAATAAAAATTAAACTTAATGTGTTTTCTAAATAGCTTCTGGAAGAAGATTTCTTTCCTAATGCCCTTAGCAACAAAACCAGCCTCAAATTATGACATAATAATTTATTTTCTTTGCATATTTGACAGATGTTGAGTTGATTTGATTTTGAAGGGGCTGTTTTGGGATCTTTTTGTGTTGTTGTGTGCACATTTAAAATTTGCCCAAAATGGTCTAAAAGGAACAGACATAGAAAAGCAAATAACTTTATACTGAAATTATTCAATAGACATTGAACTGCATCTTACTTGAAGCTTGGATTATAATTACTAAATAATGAGGTTTTCAATGATGTTTTAATTTACTTTTATATTTTTATGTAATTCAAGACAATTCAATTCTAAATACCATAAAATTACAGGAATCATATGGATGAGGTCTTCTAATTTCTTTTTTTTTTTAAATAGCAGGACTTAAGGACTATTCAGGCAGATTACTGTGAGGGTTAGAGCTGTGAAGAAAGACTGGAAAGAGAAGGACAGAAAGATTTGAGAAATGTAGGGATAGCACAGAAACGTCCAACAGAGGGACTGGGGGAGACACACAGGAGGCAGGAAAATGCTGTATGGAGGAGCTATAGTCATATTACCTTTTTGAATCTCTTATGGTACATTTATTGCTTATAAAATAGCAACAGTAGTTCATAAAATGCTTTTCACTGGGAAAACTTGAAAGACTTTCTATAAGAGGTTGATCTCCAGTGTACAGGGGGAGGCACAAGGAAGGAAAGTTGCAGATAATCACCACTGGGGCTGTGGCAGAATAAGGAATGATGCCCTGGTTTCCTGAGTCCCTGTCCGAGCCGAGGGAAAATTTTTTATAAGCAGAGGTGTTTTACAGATGCTTTGAATATTCTTTAGAACATGTTTTGAATAGTGGCATCATTTCTTTTTCTCTTTGATTACAAACACACATAAGTTGGTCAAATGTTACCCAAAGCTTTGCTGTTTGTCCTGATTTTTTCTAAACACTAAGCACTAGCTAAAATATGCCTGTGAAATCTACTGACACAACAGATAATCTTTGTATCACAAGGAATGGCAGACTGGGCCTGTTGGTTGTCTCATTAGGCTTGTCTCATTTTGGGGCATGAGAGTAGGAAGTTCCAGAATTTTTTTTAAGAATGTTGAAGACATAATATTTAAGGGGCTTCATAAATTTGGCAATGGGCAAGCATTAACAATATCAGACATGCTGATAATGAAGTGCACTGCGCTTTCTGGTTTTTAGGACACGTCTGTGAAGTGGGATTTGTGTCTTCCTTCGAGTGCCTAGTCCATAGAGACAAAGCAGATGTAATTACTACCAGCTAAGAGATGTACTCTTTTGGTATTGTATTTTGTGGATGAAGATATGGGGTTCAGATCCTTCTGGTGCTGAGTGCTTATTTTTACACTTGTTCCTTCCTGTTCTGTTCTATTCACGAAGTATAGCACGCTGAGGCTTTGTGAATTTTCTAAAGAAACACCTAACAAACTGGGCCAAATTTGTCCTCAGCTTCATAAATGGAAGCCAGGAGAGCCCTATGCATGTCTTGGAATTTGGACCTTACAAATGCAGTTTGCTATATGAGTCATCATTTTTTCTTGTACTAATTTCAGATATTTGATAAGCTCTTTTTATGGTTTACAAGTTTAAAAAGACAAATAAAACTTTGTAGATTAAAATCTTGTTTGGAGGTTGTATTTTGTCTGTTCTCACTGACAGTCTGTGAATAGCCTTTTTCTGTGGGCTTCAGCTTAAACCTACAAAGTGACTTTGGAGTGGGTGTTTATAGTTCTTTGCTTGCTTGTTCACAGGATAAGACTGTTGATAGATGAATAAAGTGCCACTTGAGGTTGTTAACAACCATGACTGGTAACTCTAGTTCAACTAAGATAAACAGTGAAATGCTATGGCAATTAGCATTAAGGTCTCACTTGGCCAGTGCTGATTTTTAAAGCTGTAGATACAGTGCTTTATAGATATCCATGGCTGGGAGGTCTGGAGCTATTCTCATCCTTGCTCTGAGTGCTGTATGGACTCCTCTGTGGTGTGCACACGACATTTCTGCATGGTCAATGTGCCATTAGGAAGCAGGAGTACAAAAATTGTGATGTCTTGGTCCAAAGCAATTAACCCTCTCACCTTGCAAGGAATGGAAGGGAGGAAAAGCTCAATTAAAGAGACTTGGAGTTTCCAGTAAGTGCAAAAGTATGAAGTGGAGCAATATGCAGCACTGTGGGCCTCGCATTCCTCCTGTCTCTTTACAGCCTTCCCAGGGAATATTTTTTACTTTTGATGTTTGTAGTCACAACTTGCTGTTTGAATGAGGCCAGACCCTCAGTGGATCTGTGGATGTGACTTCCATAGGTTTCCATGGCAACTTTGTAACTCTGTGCAGCTTTAGTGGATCAACAGATGTAAGCAGAGGTACTTCAATTTACGCTCTCTTGGAATCAGGGTCCTGGGACACTCCTAGCTTCCACTGATCAGGGACAGGTTTTTATAAGAACTTTCCTTGTCTAATAAATGGATGCTAAAATCAATTAATTTAAAGACTACAATCTTGTTGTCTTATGAGTCTGAAACATGGAGTCATTTTAGCTAATAACTATGAATTAAAGGAGCAAGTTGTGTTTTCGGGAGCAGGGCAAGACTGTCATACCTTCCTCTGCTGTAAACATCACCACTGCAGCCCCTTTTCCTATAGTTGAATCAGGAATTCAGCATTCACGGGATATTATGTGTCTGCTGATCTCTCTAACAATAGTTAATGAAGTTTGTTTTACTTGGAGCCTTTATTCATATAGATACTTCTTCTGTAGCCCACAACTGTAAAGGAAATCCTCTGAACAGGAGACCTCACCATGAGCATCCTGCGTGCCCTGTTACTCATCTCCCCAAGGATGTGCAGGATGGAGTTACTCCAAAGAAATGGTCCAAAATTTCTTCTTCCCAGCACACAAGAGGTATGTTCACTATGTCTGTGACATCAACAGAGAAAACCTAGGAGGAAAAATGATTCTGAGACAGGTAACTGTCCTTTTTCCTCAAGAGGGGCATCAGTGTCTCACAGTGTCTAATCATTCCCCTTCAATCCCAGCACACTGGGTTTCTGTGGAATATCTGGGATGTGTGACAAGCAGGTACTTGTACTTGGTAAGGCCTTAGATTCTAGAATGCTCTTCCATCCCTTTAGTCAGTTTGGAAAGATGTCACCGCGAAAATAACTTGAACAAGACAATTTTTTTGCTGTTGACTTTCTGTTGTGCCCTTTCATGGGTTTAAAATCCACTTATCTGAAAGTGAGCAGTTACGTTTTGTCCTTTTTCATCATTTAAATGCATCTTCTTGATCTGAAGAAATAAAAGCAATTTAAAAAATTAGAGATTTTGTTTTCATATGTGCTGCCAAGTCTGATGCTGCAAAGTAACTGCTGAATTGGCACAAGCAGTCTGAGAGAGCCAGCAGATTTAGGAAGAGAGAAGATAAACCTTATTATGTTTCTTTGCCAAAGGAGAAAAGAAACGATATTGACTTAAATGTGGGAAATTTAAAAGGGGCCATATGTTCTCACTTTGTGCTTTGTTTCTAATAGATAGACAGAAATCTTTGAAGTGTGGATTGGCACAGTAGGGTGCATGCTTCTGTAGAGAAAAGATGCTAAATGGGGAGGATGTGAGGGGGCACATGAAACTCTATTAGCCATGCAACAGCAAAGAGAGAAAGGCAAATCCAATGATAATGTACATCTGTTTCAGGGAATTTATAAGCTTTGAACATTTTTTATGTGCAGATAAGTGGATCCTTTTCTTACCATAACTTAGAACTTCAAAGCAGATTGTGTGGATAATGCAAATTGCTGAAATATGAGATTTTCCTACAAAGAGGTTTCCAAAAAAGAAAAAAAAAAAAAGAATTAAGGCTAATTGATGCCACAGTCTTTTATGTACAGTGTAAAAACTCTACAAAAATTGATTTTTATGAACTAAGAAATTGATGAAAATATATTGAAGTCTGCTGTTTGCATTCAGGGACTGTAGTTTGAAACTGAGGTTCTGTGAATTAAACATTTGTCTCCGATATCACTACAGCAATATTGTAACATAAATTAAGATATGTAGCCAAGCTGTAATTGTATCAAAGTCTGCCATGTCATAGGAATGTAAAATGCATGAGTGTGGCATGATATGCAACACCTGATGTTAACATCACTGTCAAGGTAGTGAAGCAGGAATTTCTGGGATATGAGAAAAAAATGATTACAAGAGACAAAAATTAATGGGAAGGGGGAGGCAGGAGGTGGAGAATACTGATATGGTTAACCTCAGGAGCAGATGAATGTGTAACTTCTTAACTGCTCAGAAAAATTAGTTGTTCTCTGAACTGGGAGGTTACAGCCAGGCTTGGGGATGCCAACTGCATTCCAACTGGGAGATATGAATGTCCCAGCTGAAAGGCCAAGGCTGTGACACTCTGTGAAAGAAATGACATAAGAGACAGGACTTTGAAGACCCTCATTTATTGCATGTAGTGCATAGGGGCATTCCCTTCTCCTCTTGGCAGACTCAGACTATAAAGCCAGCTTTGTCCTTCTTTCTGTTCCATAAATAGGGGTGTTGAGGCTTATCCTGATGCTGAACACAGAGGCAACCAGGAGTGGGAGCTCACGCTTCTTGCTGAGTCTTTCCTCAATATTGGCTTCATTGGCCAGCTGGGAATCTTCAGTAGATGGTTTTTTTTCCTGTTTCCATATGAAAAGACCATCAAAACCTCACTTCTTGGTTGTTTTTTCTTTTATTCCTAAATCCTTACACAATCTTAATCACTGTCTATCATGGCAGGAGATCTTCTGGGGAAAATGCCAGGCCTCAATACCCTGAAATAAGCTACATTCCCTCATACTTCATGTCAGGGCTTGTTCTTCTGCCCCAAACCCACCTCAGCTGAGGTGGGAAGCAGCACCAGCTCTGCCCCCTCACCTCATGCTGGCAATGACTCAAAAATGCTTCCCCCTCTCTCCAACAGGCATGATTGCCCTTAAAAGAGTTGATTTTTTTTCAGCATTTTGGCTCGGGAGGGTGGCCCTAGGATGGGATGAGCACTGTGAGGCTGCAGGATTCCTTTCCATCCACCGCCACATGACAGAACTCCCCTGAGGTAATGAAAAAATTTACTTCATGATTTAGGCCAAAATATTCTGTTTTAGGCAATGAGCAAAAGCTGGCAGAGGGTTAAACTTGAGGCAATCCCGCCTTTTCTATTTACAACCGTACCCCAACAGCAGGGCAAGGGCAGTAGGCAGCGATGTTGAAAAGAACAGCTGCATGCCATCAGACTAAAGATAGAAACATGAAGCATGTGGACTAATTAAGTTCCCAAGTGGCAGTGTACAAAGTGTACAGACCAAACAGAACAGTGCCTTCTGCTTGTTTTGATCAACTCTGTTTCTATCACTTTGATGAAAATAACTGCCTGATTTGTCTCTGGCTGTGGCTGCCAAGGGATCCCTCACACCCCGAGCCCGGTCGATGCCGCCCTCGTGGTGGCCATTGCACAGCCAGGGAGTGACTGTGGCTCCCCATGGCTGCAAGGGGGCCAGTCAGCAGCACTGACTGCCAGGGGAAAAGCATGAAAAATGTTCAGAACTTCTGAATTTAGTTTCTTTCCTTTTTTTTTTTTTCCAGTCAGATATAATATTAGACACTTTCACCCTAAATAGGATGAAGTGGGCATGCTCTGACCAGCTTAGCACAACACCATGGACTTTAATTTTTTATTTTTCCTCTTCTGATGTCTTTCAGTCATTTCTTTTTTTCCTTCAGGGGGCCCAGCAGTCTCTTGGTTAGGTCTGTCAGCTTGCTTGCTAACTGGTTTGTAGCCCTGGTAACTTTTGATGTAGACTGCATGGGAACCAGAACAAACCCCCACCACCCCTTTTTTTTCTCAGAGTTCTGAGTAGAAAACTACCTTAAGGATAACCATGAAGAAAATAATTAATCTGAAAATCATTTTCCATGTGGAAAATGAATTTGTGATGTTTCAAAGTCTCTTATGCTCCAATAGGAGGCAGAAGGGACACTTTAGGGCCATAATCCCACAAGCTGCTCTAGCAAGTTCCAAGAGAGAAAGGCTTGGCTCAGCTGTGGGTTTTGCAGTTTATAAGTTGTAAAGCTTGAGGGGCTGGGGCAATTTTGAATTTTTTGCTTGTAATGATGCTCAGACTGAAAGATGAAAATGCTCAATGTGAAGAGGTGCTCTTTCTTTCCTTCTTGAAAGTGTAATAGTCAACTCTAACTTTGCATTGCTAAACTGCTTCAATTAGAAGCATAGGGCAGACCACAAATTTTCTTTTATTCCAGTACAGCATCCAGTGAATTCTGAAACTTAAATTTAATTCTATTTTAATTCCAGACTTAATCTCTTAGCTGAAACCTGGAGTTTTCAGAAGGTAGTGTCATTGATGGTTACTTCATTCGTCATCACCAGTACTGACATTATTGTAAGATACAAACACACTTTCTTTATTGTGACCTTTCTGTCCAAGTTGTGCTTGTTTTAATACTTTTACAGTCCCATTTTTCATTCTTTGAGATCTAAGTGCTCAACCCTAACTTGTTTAACTGCAATCCACAAGTAACTGACTCTTGAGGAAATTATGGGTCAACAAAGCTACATCTTCATGCACAGGTCTGATGTCCTGTAAGCTGTCAGTGCTCACTGGAACATACAGAACATATTGTCAAGGCTGCTGTGCTGTTGATGAGTTAAATTAAACGACTGTAATTCTTTACAGTAAGGGCTTAAATTGCTCATATATTTTATCATGATTGGTTTTCAAAATTCTACCAATAGACGGTTAGATACAATTAAGTTCTTAATCATTTTGATTGGTACAGTATAGTACTTCAATTAACAGCAAGAGTTTCAGCTCCAATATCCTATAGTGGCCACTTGCAGTAGATTGATTTTTTTTCTCTTCCTTGTTCTCTTACTGCTGAAGGAGTTCAAACATCTAATTCCTACTTCTGAGCTTCTCAGGTAAGGAGAATACTGTGTAGATAATATTTTTAAGTTGAGGGGTATAATAGTTTGAAGGGTGATAGCACTTCTTAGGTCTTTAAAAAGATATGTGAACTGGTTTTCTCCCTTAATTGCAAGAGTCCATTTGGGGAAGGATAAATGAGAGTCTGATGTTACTGTGGTACTATACACTATAGTTGTAGTGCCAAGGAAAAATACAACATACCCACTGTCTTCTGACAGATTTCAGAGCTATTGGAAATATTTGACAGAAGTATTTGGATCACTGCTTGTTATCTGCCACTGTGGAGGAAGTGGACCAGTTTCCTTAACCAGGGTTTGCAGCTACATGAGATCAGTTAATTAGGCTAGTAATGAGCAGGTTTATTTATGAAATTTCTGGAGATGACTATGCCTCATAAAGGCCCCAAATCTGCATTACCAAATATTACCAAAATAGGTAATGCTTGCAGGTACTTTAGCTTAGCAGTACAGTTCTGACAGCAGCCAGTGTTGCATGTGTTTAAGGGGCGGGATAAACTTCTGAACATCAAGAAGTTACTTCCCACAGCTTCTCAGCAGAGACTGCCTTGAGGTATGCAGCAAACAGGTGTTCCTGTCCTTTCCAGTATCCCAATCCCTTGTGCTGGGGACTGGTCTCATTGTTATAGTTCTGGTGATTCTTTTTGCCCTTATTAAATGCACAGTATTTAGTCCTCTACTTTTGTTTGTGGTTATGTATTAGTCTTTTAACATGGGGAAGGATTTCAGGGAGGGAAGGTCTTTCCCTTGGGGAGCTACTGGATGTGTTCGAGCAACATAGTGGGGTGTCAGAGGGTCTTGGCAGGACTGCAAGGAGGCTGGAAGGAGTGCAGGAGCAGCAGAAGCTGCGGCCCAGCCTTGGAGTGCTTCAATCCTTGCTGGCTACAGCTTAGAAAATCCTGGGGCTGCATGAAACCATGGCTAGAAATAAGGTTTGTTCAGGCTGGAGAACTTCCCTCACCTGAATGCATCCAGACTGGTAGAGAAGTGACTGCTGCTGCTGCAGACAAGGGCATAGTTTGTGACTAGATGTAGGCATCTTAAACTGGCATACTTGAGAATTTAATCTGCTTCCTTTACCTTTCTGTCTCTAGTCTGCTGCTATACAGCTTTACAAACTAATAAGGGCTTCTTGCAGCTGAGTTGATACTGAGAACTATTTCCTTAAGAATAGGCTAATGCTTAATGAGAATATTTATGGTGATTTGACCAGGCCTTATTTTGGGCTCAAGAAAAAAGGGGGATAAATATGGCTTATAGATGGTGTGCTTTTCAGTGTTTGACCTGGGAAACAAAGGGATCACACAGGATTTCACTTGGCTAATCCTCATACCTCCAAACACTTCTTTTCAAAAACATCTGATAGGCAGCCTGAAAAAGGGGCTATAGAGTGGGACTTGAGCACTAGCAGCAAAGCTGGGGGGAGGAAGTGAATGTGATACTGATAAGCATTACTCAATGTTCAACCTTCAAGCACAGCAAAACACTAAATTATTGGGAGATTTCTTTTACTCTAAGTGATACAAGTAACATTGAGAACACTTTTTTTCTGTTAAACATTTTAATCCTGGCACTCTTGGCCAGCTAATAACAATAGTGAAACCAGAAAGATTCACCTGTGTCTCAGAGATCAACAGGCAATTTCTCTAAGGTAGACTGAGTCAGTGCTTTGACAAGGAGAGAATCTCACTGGAATATTGTTGAAAGCAGAGAGCAGAATAACAATGAGTGTCAGGAGCACTGGATGCTCAGAGGAGCTGAATGCAGAGGGCAACAGTGACAGAGACTAAACTCCAAAAGGTAGAAATAAAACGGTTAAGTCACACACACAATTTTTTACAGTCAGAAGGTGCCGCAAAAATCTGCCAAGTCTGTCAAAAAAGCCTGTACTAACAATGGTATTTTTAGGCAATATCGTTCTCCTCAAAATCCACATTAATTCATGAGTATTTTTTTTCCCCTGACACTCAAAATATCTGCTGGAAAGCCTTTTCTGTTCTTATGCAAGTGCCTGTCAGCCAAGGGGAAAGGACTGATGCTCTGAGGCTTCCATTTTCAAACCTGGCATATTTCAGGAACCATCTCTGAAAATTCAGTGTTCTTTGGTAAGAGGCACCCTTTTTATGTGGTTGGCTCTAGCATGCCAGGTAATTATTGTTTTTTTGTCTAATGTGTATTTTGATTGTACAGGCAGAAAGAACACAATATAACCATATACTGAACCATCTTTTAGCCTTGGTACCTACAAACTTGCAAAGACAGAAATGGTACCATAAAATGGACTCAGGTGTTTGTTTTGTTTTAAGCCCTTGAGAGGCATAAACTATCTTTCAGTTTTCTTCAATGTTCCATTGACAGTCTGCAGGTTTGGATCTTTCCAAGAGAACAGAAGAGGTTTTTGGGTTGATCTGTGTGAATTATTTGCTCTTTAATCTTGGTCTGTTTTAGCTTGGTTTCTGAGTCTTTCAAAGTAAGTTTCAAACCATACCAATGGTGGAGAAGGGCTTTCTCAAAATATAGGTTTAACAAAAGGTTTATTTGGTGCAAGCTTAACTAGATAACGATTGCTTCCTGTTTAGTGAAGATTGGCTAGCAAGGGTTGTCTCTTGGCTCCCTGCACACTTTGAGCCAGAGGAGATGGTACCCTGTCAGCAAAGCTGATTAGGTTTCATCCACATGCAGTCACATCTGTGAGTTTTCGCAGAGCCATCTTCAAATACTTCTTTCAGAGACAGACATCAACATGGTTTATGCCAAACTTAAATTAGAGGTCAGTCAGAACCTCACAGGCTTGAATAAAATAAAACAAGGTAGACAAGGTTTAGCTATTAAGCCCCTCTGTACCAAGGCTTAGTTGCCTGACAGAATTAGCATCACCTGGGCTCCACTGAGTAATAAGAGCAGGCAGGCAGCTGTGTAGGTGCCATTGGGCAGCAGAGTAATAGAGAGCCCTGGAGAAGCTTCTGTGGCAGTGGAGGGCAGTTACAGGATCAGATACACAAAACCCCATCCAAACTCACAGCAAAATCAAATGGCATCTTTCCTTCTACTGTGACAGAAGCTGGATCAGGCCTCCCATGAATTGTAACGAATAGTTATATTAATCCACTGCTATGTAGCTGTTAAAATCCTGCATCTCCTTCGCTGGGATGACGGTGCAAGGCTAAATCACCATGGATATTCGATTGCATTCTGGCTCATGTAGCTGTAAGAGCATTACTAGGCAGCATTTTATCTAAGAAGAGTGCTCTCTACAGTACTCACAACAAATCTCAACTTATTGAAACTCCAGTGATTAAATGTTTTACAGACTCCTGCAACATCAGAAGACTCTGTGAAATAGGCATGGCTGCTTTCAATATGATCTCATAGGGATCTGATTACCATTTTGGCTCTCTTCTCACAGTCATTCAAGTGGACCTTCAAGGAAGTGTAACCCTTTCACTTTCAGATTTTCTCGGTGTGCAAAACATTTGCTCAAGGGTAAAAGCCTTGAGTACAAAACCTGTGACACTGGAGCCAAATAGTGAAACTCGTGGTAACTGTGCTGGTCTTGAGCACAATACAGCAAGAAATGAGATTAGAGTAGCTATATGTGTCGTTTTGGAAAAATTCAGGTCCAAAACTGAAAATATAGCAGAAAGTCTGGATTAAACACATTCTTGCTGAATTGGGTGTGGTTAAGTGTTTGACATATGTTCTTGTGTTGGCACCAATTATTGATAAAATTCTGTTTGAAAGGAGTAGCTGACACTACAGTACGTGCAGAGCCTACGCGAATCCAGTTGCTTAAAATGTAGTTCCTGCAGATTAACAGTGTGACCAAAGTTTTCATTCCCCTCCTTTTGGAGCAGTCACATTACAAATGCACATCAAAGAAAATGAGCTCTGTTCTGACTTACAGTCTAGGCATGTTCCTGACAAACCACATCTGATGAAGAGTCTTAAAGAAATAGCACAAGCAACACTGCCAGCAGCAAAACAACAAAAGGGCTGGCCCCTTCCACCAATAAAGGGAGCCTGGTTAATCAAAGGATTTTGTACCAGGGAGAGGAACTGTGTGCTTTACGTTGAAGCAATGCAGTTGAATGATACATATGTAATGACCTACCTCGGCAGCATTCGAACAAATCACATTTAATTACATATCTTTTCCTCCCATGATATTCTTCTCAGTTTCACTGCAGTCTGGGAAATCAATAACAAATGTTCATTTTTAATGTCTCTGTTCTCTAGCCTTGGATTAATTATGCACATTCCTTCTGTCCTTATAAGGACAGGGCAGCTCTTCACTTCAAACAATGAAAGCAAACACGCAAAGAAAACCTCCCTTCTTAGTATTCAAAACAATAGGAACATGAATTATGAACCAAATCTGGTCTTTCCTATTGTGGTGTGCAGCACCTTCTGATAAGGTATGTCTGGCTTCCTCCCAGGGCTATTGGCACTTTTTGTGACTGTTGTGGTGTTGAGGAAATCAACTTTGATTTCATGACCAGAGTTAGCTGCCGAGTCAAGCACCCACAAGGAATTGGGGCAGCTCTGTTTTATTGCTGGCTATTTGCTTCCATGGCCAAACCAAATAACATCTCTTATTGCACAATTCCTTTATCTACAGCGTAGGAATGACCATGCTTTTGTAAATCCCTCTCAGTGACCTGTGAATGAAAAACTCAGCACAAGCAGAGTCATTATCAGCATTAGTGAGGTGACGCCGGGGTTCATGACACTCCTTGTGTGCAAAGTCACAGGTGCGAAGCAAATGAGCTCTTTAAATGAAGTGTGTTCCTTCAAGACACTGCAGTTTAGGCACCAGGGCCCATATTTAACAGACTGCAATGAGATGTGGCTTGATGTTTTACCAGGAACAAAATATTTATACAAGTTTGGTGAAAATAGCGAAGATTTTCACATATTCATGGGGAAAGCAGTAGTATTTCTTTAAGGGAAAAAAGAGCAAACTACAAGTTCCCCTGGTCTTGGCAAATCATGAGGCGTTTTTCATTTTGTAACATCAAAGTCGGCTCCTCTTCTTTGATGTCTTCGCATGCTGTTTAAGGTAAAGCATGAATGAAGAAATGTCAATCTGCAAGGTGTCCATGTAGTTTATGCTGAACACTGAAGAGGACTTGTAGATAAAAGGCAAACACAAGGTTTGATAATGAATGTCCAACAAGGAGGTGTGCATATCTAAAAGGAAACACTCAGCTGGAGAACAGCTCTGCAAACCTCAAAACTCTGCTTAGCCCAAGTTTAAGAGATTAAGAAAAAGTGGATTTTTTAAAAAGTGTAGAATCAAGATGGGAATTTGGCAAAAAATCCTTGTTGTTCTACAGGAAATGAATGTTCTGTCAGTGGTTTTACCTAACAATAATGAGTGTACCACCCACTGTGCTTAATTTGACAAGATATAATTTTGAGAAGATGCAGAGTTAATACTGGGAAAAGCATCAGAGAGGAAAGTATAAAACAGCACAGTTCATTTTGGAAATTTAGAGTGGTTGCTTTGTGGTCTCTAGTGTCTCAACACTGACAAAAGATGTGTGCTGAATCAAACAAAGGAAAGTGTCAATTATTTAACTGGGTTTGTACCTAGGATCTAGAGAATGTAATGGAGTGATAGTCACTTGGGGAGGCTAAACAGTTTTGGGATGAAAAGGAAGGCATATTCTGGATCCAAACCAGATATTTTTCGTGAGGAGAACATCCAGTGATGTTACTGGAAAATTAGCTGTAGAAGGGGGTGTTACTACTGTATCTTCTGGCTGCTAGCATTGAATTTAAGTTTCTTTTTCATTATTCTTGAAGCTGTAAAAGGTTGTTTTGATGAACTGTGTGTGCTTTGCTTGATTTACTCACAGAGCAAGTGCACCGGGCGTGTTGCCCTGGAAAAGGGAGCACCCATGGGGGCTGCGATGGGAGTCCGGGCTCTCTGCCAGTCAGTCTTTTCCTTTGCTGAGACAGCTCTGTGGGCTTGGAGTCTAAAATGTATCAACGTCTTAATATTACCATCTGTCTGCTGGAAACTAGACTGAGACTGCAAAGTACCTTTGATTAATGAACAGGGCATAAAACCCCTGCAATGGGTGCCTTTTGCAGTGGGGGGTATCTGAGTAAGTAAGGTATACAGGTGAGTTCCCAGGCATAGCCAGGCTCCTTTGGTGTGTATTGACCTGTATGACACTAAAATGAGCCTTTCCTGTTAAAATCAGAAATATTTGTCAGAACATAGGGATGACTGGATGTTTCCTGTGTGATAGTTAAGGAATAGATAGCCCCAGAAATCCAGGGAAATAGGAGGTAAAACTCCATAGCTTCAGTCAAAGCACTTTAATTCTTATCAGGCTTTTCTTCTGTGAGTTGAGAATAATCAGAAGAAAACAATATTTAATAGCACTTTGAATATGGGGAAGAGACATGCACAAACACAGAGCGACTTTTTTCTGTTTAAGAACACATATCATTCAGAGCTGCCCAAAACTCCCTGGAAACTTTTCAGCCTTGGGATGATAACTTATAAAAGAAAAATGAGGATTATAATGCATGGGAGCATTGACACTGTATCTGTTTTCATTCTTACATGAGGGACATCTTGTGAGAAGATAACAATATTAGTAGAGAGAACGCCTACATTTTCTCTGGAAAGCTATCTATGTGTCCTAAGAATCATCTCTTGTATTTCTTGAACTTTTCTTCCTCTCCATTCTACTTTAACAAAATAATGTGCAGAGACAAAAAATAAAATCTGAATAAAAGAGGACCTTTTCTTTCATCCAAATCTCCCTGTCCGACTCAGATTATTTTGGCTGAAGAGGATTAGGTGTGGAAGAGTGTCAGGGAAAGTCCAAAGTCAACAGCCAAATGTATTTTTTCTAAGTTTAGGTGAGACAAAAGTGAACAGACTATCTGATTGTGAGTACTGTGAGTTGGCTATAATACATGCTGATTTACAGAGTACAGACATATAAAAATGAGATCTGGCATAATTTTAAGACTCAACTGTTTAATAATTTCTCTAAACTTGGATTTATTTTTTTTTATAGTTTTATCATCAACCTATGGGTTCCATGTCCATTAGAGAAATGCCTTGGAAAATCCAAGAATGGGAAAGCTTCCCTGGGAATGGTGTGCAACTGCACTACCCTTTGGAGAACTGTTGATAAAAATCCTACGGAATGCCATTACACACAGGTAGAGCCTCACTGAGCTATTCCCTGCTAAAGCACCAGGACCTTGTTTTGGGGGTTGAATGGAACATGGGAGCAAGAAAGAAGATCCTTGTGAAACAGTGGGCACAGGAGCAGAACACTGACCATTATATAGGAGCAGAAAAATAGAGGGTGGCATCTTTATTCCTGCATCAAGCACTCCCAAAGATCTGTAGTCAAATCTCATGCTTTCAGGTGCAAATGTGCAGCAGAAGAAATGTTTTTTGTAATAATCTGACTGATCAGGCTGATGCCACAGCAATAGGAGCAGCTGAAATACTGTGTGTTGTTGTAAGATGCTGTGTGACATCTGAGACCTTTCACCTTAAAGTCTAAAAGAAATGTCTGAAATCTCTTGCTGGCATTCAAAACTTAAGCTTAATTTGAAGTGTAATTGCATCAGATCATTCTAAAAAATAATAACAATACACAAGTAAAGAGATGACAAAAGTACTCCCAAAACATTTTCAAGGACTTCAGGTGTGTTCCTAGTGCAGTGATGGGATCACACTGACCCTCAAGTTCACTTTAGCTGCCTTCGGTGCAGGTGCCAGGGAAGCTGTCACAGAATGAAATTCAGCCCAAACTGTAAAACCCATCTGGGCTGCTGAGCATTGCCAAATCTGTCCTGTCACAAAAGCACTGAGCCATAGCCAGGCTGTGTTAAGACCAGTTTGGTTGTCTGAATGCAACCATCACACCTCCCATGGCATTGTAGGTATTGTCTTCGCTGTGAGCCACGCTAATATGCTGAAGGATTTGATCCACTATTCATAGAAACTGTTCCAGCAGACAACAGTGTCAACCTTAGTATTGCATTTACAGAATGAAATTTTTATTCGGATTTTTATTGTTGTTTTTCTAAAGAGTTGCAGTTACACAGAACTCTGGTCTGAAGCTGACATTATTTTGTCACAAGTATCTTTTTAGTCAAATTAAGTCCCATTCTTACACAGAATTCATCTTTGTGGTTGAACTGTTACAAGGAACACTCGTATTCACTTTATTTGTCTGGTATATATCCAAATATTTGCTGGGAAATATAATTTTTGAGAAGAGAGATTAGCTTTCAAGCTCTGAGTCTTTTAAATGTCATCTCTGTGAAAACTGACAGTCGGTAGGGGGAGAGTTAGTATTGTCTGACAACGATATTCATGGGGAGCAACTTCAAAATGCAATGCAGAAGAAAAGAATTTCAGGACTCTCAAAAGACTTTGGAAGTAAGAAAGTTTTACCCTTCAGCACTGAGAAGGCACTGTATTTGTTCTAGGAGACTTAATCACCTCATTTTGTTACGATCCTCTCTGAGTTCAATTTCTCCAGACAAAGGGAATTGGAATAGGATTGGCAGATAAGGGGTGATCTTGACATTTGAATCCTTAAAAGATAGAAGAACCAGTGGATAAATTAGTTCAAAGTATATTCTCTTTCTCAGAGAGTTGGACTGCAGCATTCTTCAATGGAGTGCCACACTGCTTCAGCTTACAGTGGTGATGGTGATGATGATTTTTTTTGTATCCTGTGTATTTTAGTTGGGCCTAGAAGCCCTATTCAGCTTCACTTGTGTGAGGCACTTCACACAAATCTTATGCAAAGATAATCCCTGCTTAGCAGAACAGATCTGTTACAGAATCTGAGTTCTGTCATACTCCAGCTCTGAAATTCAGGGCCATTGTCACAGGAAGGCAGATGTCTCTATGCAATAGGAAAAAAAGTGGGGATCTTCTTACAGTTTCTGACACTAGAAGGTATGTGACAACCAAAGCCTCCCTTCTTCCCCCATTTTGAAATTTTTTATCCGCTTAATCCCTTTTATATAAATTTTAATTTTTTTAGCCTTAGGAGCTTTGATCTGTTTTGTCCCTCCCTAGAGAACAGCCGCAGTTTTGTTCTGTCCCTCCTCTTATTCCTTTTGCCTTTATATCCTTCTGTCTTTATGTTTCCTTCCTTGTTCAGACAGTGTCATGTATTGTGCTTCCTGAACCTGCAACTTCCTTCCATGCTCATAACTGTGCCTGTTCAAACACTGTCCCCTTTGCCAGTTCCCTGCAATCTGCTGCAGCTGCAGTGCAGCCCACTCCTGGGGAACACCCTGAATGGGAAACAGCTCCTGGCTCATCCCCTGCACGTTGTCTCCAAATAATTTGCTGCTCTGCTTGGATTTTAAAGCTCCTTGGATCCACCTCTCTCTCCTATAGCTCAGGAAACTCTGACAGCACTTAACAAGCAATGACTGGCAACAATAAGAAGAGTCTTCAAAGAGTTATATTTACATGTAAGATGCACAGGGACATTTATGTACACCAGATGGCCCAAAGCAGGTGGATATTATAATGTAGCTATGGTTTACTGCAATGCCAGAACAGGAGAGTGATGTTGTTACTAAAGCAGCACCTCGGGGTCCTAACCTGGGCTGTGCTATGACTCCTGTTTTACTGGCACTGTACAAGTGTGTCATGTCAATCACTGACACGAAGAGCTCACAATCTAAACAGACAAGACAATTACAGAGTGCAGTGGATACGGAAAGACTTTCAAAGGTCCTGCAGCCTGCCAGAGGCAGAGCTCGGACTCCAGCTCAAGGCATCTTAGTACAAACTGAGCCTCTTAGTCATTAGTCCTTGCTGCTGTTTGTTTATTTGCCGTGGATCCCGTAGGCTGCAACCCCCAGCCCCTTCTGTAAGCAAAGGGATCATTAGGAGCAAAGCACCTTAATCTTTTAAGGGCTCTGTGTGTTAGTTCTGAAGAATGTTGTCATGGCAAAAAATGGGAAAAAAAAGTTTTCAAAGGAGACTGATTTGGGGCAGCAGCAAAGGTACAAGGCTTTGGGTTTATATCATACTTCTAAGTGCAGCTGCAAGTTTTTTTGTCACCCTTTGCATAACTAAGTGGACTGAACCCATTGGATGCTGCAGGTTGTGCTAATTCAGAGACTATTCAGACCTCAGCTGTGGTGTTTGTGGAGCGTATCATGCCTGAAGAACATGAGCAGTTTCCTGAGTGCTTCTGTCTGAGATTACTCAAATGGGGTGTAAGTGAAATACGGAATGATCTTTAGGGGGGATCCTGGGATAAACAGCACAGGAGGGTGGAGTTTGTCATACAGAAAAGGTTCAGTGAGTCCATAGAGAAATGTGGTGCAGTGGGAAAAAGCTTCTGGAAAGGGAAATCCTGCCCCTGACCTGCTGCAGTTCAATGAGGTATCTATAAGCATGTGCACACCGATACTTTGATTTTCAACAAAACTTCTTGAAGGTAACATACAGAAGGTTATTGAAGACATTGCCTTTCAAAACCGTTGATGGATAGGTTATTTTATTGAAAACTGGCTAAGAGACAGGAAATAAAAGTCTAGGTTAAAGGTCACTTCTCCACTGCTGGAGACAGAATGCTAGTCTAGGTGCACCACTGGCCTAGTCCAATATTTCTTATGTTCTTGAATCAGTCACAGTCTTTTTTCCAGAATAAGTTTGTAAAGTGGCCACATGAATGTCTTCCACATTACCTAGAAGCAATTTGACTATTCTCTTCTCTGTGTTCAGTCAGGAGGGATTTGCAAAGTGGTATCTACATTATACAGAACAGAACTACAGAGTCAACTTTGGGCCATCCTCGTTAGCCTAGCTTAGGAAGTTCTGAAGTAAATGCTAAATTCCAGACCTGCTGGATTTGGATGTTACTATCTTGATCTTGGAGCACTTTGCAGCTAATTTACTTGTGGAGAGACAGTTCATTTTTACTGTTTCTGAATTTTGGTATAAAACTGTGTTAGACTGTGTACCACTATATTCACTGAATGCCTTACTGAAGAAATAATGGGCTAATGAGCTGTCAGAGACCCAAAAGGGATGATTGTAATTTTCAGTTTATTATGAGGAGAAAATACATCTGGAGTGATCAAAGGTAAAAGCTTTGCCCTCTGGAGCAAAAGCAGCCCCTATGATGAGCAGACATATTGTGGCACACCTGGAGGTGAGCCATGGGTCGGATGCCTGAGTCTTACACGTTAAAATTTCCATTTAGAGGAGGGGAGTAAAAGTGAGAGCAAAGCCAAAGGAGGGGCAGGAGCTGAAAGGAAATAGAGTAGTGATTAAAACAGACCGAAGGATTCCATCCCCAGCCGGCACAACTTTGCTGCTGGGTCTCACATGCTGCCACGAGTTTTCAAAACTAACAACAACCTCGTCTCACTACAGAAGAAATAAAACAAACTTTAGCTCCTGCTCCATCTCAGAATGAGAATCAGTGTCAATCAAGTTGGGTTTTTTTTTTCAGAAGTAAGAATTTTCCAACATGTTATGGAAGAAAGGGGGAGCAATGTGGAGTCTGCTTCCTTGTAATCTGAGGCACTGGGAACTATATTTTTAAGTATGTTGGCCTCCCAAAATGGGAGCCTGGAAGACAAGCAGAGCAGGAGCACGTGGGTCTGTGACACCAAGGCAGCTGGATGGAACCTTGAGCCCCAAATAATCATTTGATATCACACCATATCATAAATAAAGAGAAGAATACAATAAATTACCTGAACAGAAGAATGGGACATCACAGCTGTGACAAGAAGTTTCTGAGATTGGAGACAATTGAATTAAAGAAAGTATTTGCTACCACAAAATGCCAGTGAAAACAAAGACAAGAACACAGCTTTGTATTTGAGAGTGAGAGGTCTTCGTGCTCTTGATGTATTTAACACCTCCTATGTACATGAATGTCATTTAAACTCCTGCAGGTCCAGCAGAAAAAAAAATCTATAATAGATGGAATTAGAAAATACCTGCTCAGGATGATGAACCTCTAAAGAGAAATGTCTTTTCCAGTAGCTTCATTCCTTAAAGTGTATCCAAACCAGGCACCTGAGGTACGTCCTGGGCTGTGATGGGGTAAGAGTGCAAAAGGTGGGCAGCTTTCTGTGGGCCTCAGCTCTTACCAAAAAGGTGCTGTTGAGGGAGTTTGGGCTGGCGGGATGGACTGCAATGCTGCATAGACGCTGTGCTGTGTTGGAGTCTGTGTAACTCTTGTTTACCATGCTCTGTTGTTCTGTGGAGGGTCAACAGTCGTAGATAGAGTCCTGGACACACCCCACCCCACAAAGCTGATACTTGTGTCTCTTCAGTGCTAACAGCAATTCTGGCTCCCTGCACTCTTTCTGACTCCCAGTTCCTGAAAGCAGACTGATGAGAGCTAAGCAGATTTGTTCTGGTGCTTTTAACCCCCTCATTCTTTCTCTTTTAATTCTGCAAATGCCATATGAAAGAAAAGGGAGTATCTACCTAACTTTAGGCTTGGAAACTAGGGAAGACATTTGATTAAGATGTCATAATATATGTTCCAGTTTAAGTCACAGAAGAAACCTAAAAGAAGGCTAGAGTGTTCAGAAAAAGCTTTAGAGATGTTTTTTTCTTTAGATGTGTTTTAACTTGACATTAAAGATACTCCTAATTCTTCAAGTACAGTCAATGCAGACTTCTAAATCATTTGTTTCTATTCATGCTGAATTACTGCCACATGGAGTGGAAGCCAGTGAATAACTCTCTTCCCTTACTCTCCTCTTGATAAGCCTCGCTCAACCCCCTTGCCTTGGTGTAAGGAATACAGAACTAAAGTTTCATCAGGTCTAATGAAGTCTTGCCCTTTACAGATCCAAATTCACCTCTTTTTTCCCCCGTCTCTCTGAAGCGCTTCTTGGTAAAACAACTGAGCTGAATTAGGTTCTATTTTAAAATGGCCTGCTGCTGACAGCTTCAGTTCTACAAGCAGTTGAAAATGGCTGGCAAACCTTTATACAAACAGCATGCAAAACATCACACAAAGCCCAGGGAAGAAATGGCTTTAGATGTAGGGATTATAAAAGAGTGAATACAATTTTAAGATAAAATACAAGTGATTAAGTTAATGATGGATAATTTCATCAGTTTGAAAACTATAATTAATAGGAATTAATTGTATATTTAGACATTTAGCATAGCTCCACTAAAAACACTACATCAAACATAATGATATTGGAAGCCTATATAATGAAGAAATGATCCAGATGTTCATAAAAGCCTATAAAGCTTTAGAAAAAAAGGGACTGCATGAAGAAGCTGTAATGATAAAAAGATGCCACTTGCTGTTCTGCTCTTCTTTTAAATACATCCTTTCTGAAATAATGATTATCATTTGCACTTTCATCTTAAGTGAAATAGCATATGGCTTTGGCTGATTAAAGCCCCCTCCTGGTATTAATCAGCATCTTAGTATCATGTTTCTAATGGAGGCAGCAGTTGCCCTGCTGATATTGTAAGCTTTTTAACAACATCTAAAGTCTGTGGATCACTGCTGCTGGCAAGAAATAGCTTTGAGCCTCCTATGTACAAGACTATTGCAAAGATGTCACTTACAGGTGCAGTTTATATGAGTTTCTACAACATATTGTATTTTAAACATTTGCTGAAACTTAGAGTTTAATAATTACCTTTAATAAGTAGTTGCCATTTTTTAAAAGAAAATCAGACAACTTTTGGGCCTGGCAACATAGAGACATCATGGAACCAGAAATCACATGCTGTAGGGAAGTGTTTGTGTACTTTGATTGCCTATAAATCATCAAGTCTGCCTGTATGGCCACCACCCTTACCCTCACCCAGGCCAGCAGCAATGCTCTCAAGCTGACCTGACAGCTGTGGCACAGCCCCATGCACAAATGGCCACACACAATGGCAAAGCTTGGCTTAGGAGTGTTGCAGATTTGTCACATTATCACAAAAACGCCAAGGGAGACCTGCAGGCAGAGCTGTGGTGGAGTGCAGCAGCTCACACAACCACCCAGGTGTGGGTGCTCATTGCTGGAAGGGCCCTGCCCCTACAACACCAGGCCAGAGGGAGTGCAGGGAGTCCAGACTGTGGGATTTAAGGGAGACTGCGCTGTTCTCTGACACAGAAATACAGAGAGATGGGGGTGGGGGTTGCTTGAGTCTGGCATTTCCCACAGGGACTGTGCCAGTCTCAGCTCAGCTGCAAGGCAGGAGAGGAGCCCTGGGCAAACCCTGGAGTGCAGGGTGTCAGGGTGTCCTACCACACTTCCTGAGCCTGGAGGGGCTTTACTTGTTCCTCTTGAGACTTGCTCTCATTTACCATTGAGATTTAACAATGCCCTCCAACTTAGTTACCAAACTTGCTTTGTTTATGCTGAATGGTAAACCAACCAAACAAGCACAGAACAGCAAGAAAAGTGATGTTTACAAAAAAAATTTAATAAATGTTATTACTTCAGAGATTTTCAAGGAAGGAATGTCCTGGTAAGGCTGACAAGCCAGACAGGTCTTCAGCACCATTTTTTTATGCATGAGGCAGTTCTCAAGACTTGTTATCTTGTGTGTCATAGTGATAATAGTTTACACATATGGATACTTTCCCAGATCTGATATTTCTGCCTTAGCACCTGGGAATCCTGTTGGACGCTGCTTCCATTTTCTGTTTGATGTAGCTACCCTAGGGCATTGTGGATGCATAAAATCCTTCAGCACTCTACTCGTTTTCCCTCTGGATTGCTGTATTAAAAAATGTAGCATGTAATGCTTAATTCTGTTTTACAAAGACATTTTAGCAAAGCAATGCTAGCATAACTCTATTATTGTCACCTACTCCTTCATTAGCTCCCATCTTTCTTTTCTTGTCATAGTAATATGTTCATCTAACAATTTCCTATGTGGCAACTGGACAATCAGTCTCTGCTCTTTTGTAAATAGCTGTTATTAACTTAATATTTTGTCCTTGTCTTTTGAAGCTGCAGGGCTCACTGGCTATCACCATCCACCACGTTCCTGCTGATTATCTATCATGACTCACAAGAGAGTTGGATGATTTGACTGTTGTGTTTCATTTATCTTATGCATTTTTCCTGTAACACATTCCAATGGCCATGCTTGTCTGCTCCTTCCATCCCATAGGTCAATTTGAATCTTGAGGCTTTGGCAGGTGTATTTGAACTTGAATTTTTTCAATTCTAAAAAAATGTACATTTATTTGACTTGCATTCTTTATTTTTAAAGTAATCTAATACTCTGATTTTTAATTTACCATTTTCCAACTCTCCATTTTGTTATAGAATCAGCTTCTACTGGAACCTGGTCTCTAGAATCTATTTCTTTTTCTATTTCTCTGACTGTGTGTTCTTGAATGCGGATATCTTTACATCTTTATAAATATTACTTGCCTTATTAATAACCATTAACCATCTAAATACTTCAAATTCTTTCTCTTTCTAATGTTAGAACATATGAATCATAGTCATACACTGAATACATTATATGAACAATTTCATCTCTTTTTCTTAGTCAGAATTGGTGGTATCATGGCCAGTTTACTCCCCAGAAGAGCTCCTCTTGGCAGCTTAATGTCTTTTTATTTAGTTATTCACCATCTGTATCTTGTTTCTGTTCTATTTTTTATTGGCTATTGATGAGGTCAAGATGCTGATTTGGCAGTTGCTGCTGACCACCTGTTTTTCAGCTCATTGGCCCACATGGCTGCCACAACCTCATGTAGCCAGTACAGAGCCTGCCTATCCAGAGGTTTAGTCCTAATCAATTTACTTACAAGCCACAGGGAGTAAGCCACAAGCCACTTACAAGTCCCTTCTGCCATTGCTCCATCTCACTGCTAACTGTCTGCTGGAGATCCCCCAAAGAGGATGTTCCAGAACAACCACTCTCAAAGGCAGTGCAAATTTTTGTCAGCCTTTCCATAAAGTAACAAGAGAATCTGCTTCCTGTTTTAAAAGAACCACTGGCATTGTGTTTCATTAGCAACCAACCACACGTGCCTTTTTGCAAAATTTCCTCTTTGATCATTACAGTGCCTTCATTTTTCTTCCCCACTAATTTGGCATTACTGGGTTAAAAGAGGAGAACGTGGAGTTGCCACCGGCCACACATCTTGGGAAGTGAGCAGCAGCTACTGCCCCATGGAGTGGGATCTGCATCTGAGAAATGGAAAATAGGGACCACATTTCTCCCAGCTTTCTAGAAGAGAATTTTAATACTGGCAGCACCACTGAGTTTTGAGCAGCTGTGTGCATTTTCTGCCGGTGAGAATTATAGTTTGGGGACAGAAAACGTAATTGTCTTTTCATTTCTTTTCCCTCCCCCCTCTTAATGAGAAATTACTATTCTTAGTGATTTTATAGTGACATCTACAAACTTACTCATGAAACATTTCCACACTTTGCTAAGTGCTGTAAAATGAGCAGGGTGTGTTTCCTTCAGTGTCATAGATTTGCTTACAAGTCTGTAATTCAGCTGCTGAATTCCACATAGAGCTGCTGCAGAGCTGAAAGTCAGGTAGCACTCATATTGTACTTAGTAGTTCTTTTCTTTCTGAATACTTCACTATCCAGTCCTTATATTTCTGTCTGATACCAGGAATAAATCTGAAGAGGTAAATTTGCCTAACAGAAGAAGAATATGTACTTGTAGAGAGTTTACATTTTGGCCAGTCTTTGTTTACTTGAAGGTTGCTTACCACCTGAACCACTGAATATATAATCTGAAACGTTCTCCTAGGATTCCAAAGGGCAGAAAGACTGCACATTTTCAGTAGTGAAATGGAGTGAGTTTACTTTAAACTGCACTGCACCCATGGTAGTAAGACTCTGCTCCTCGCATTTCTTTTGGATTCCTCATAATTTCTTCAGATTCTCAAGTGTTTGACTAATAATATACACAATGGTCCTGTCAGTCTTAATGCAGAGTCTGCATAGCTATAAATTGCGTGACATGACAATTATCATGCAATTTGGGGGTTGTGGGAGCTGTAAACATTATAATAACCTGATTTAAATACTCAGTGCTCCAACAAATTAGGCATGATTACAGTAAGTTGAGTTCTCCCTTGAATGCAAATGCAGCTTCATCCAATTCCAATAGCAATTCCATAAAAGTACATAGAGACAGCATGTGGCTCATAAAGTATTTTTAAAAAGGAAAATGTTGTATATATTAATGAACACAAAATAAAACCCAGGGGGAAATATAAATATACTTTGTGATGCTTATCTCAGGGATAATTGTTTAGATTTTTACATCTGGAACAGCTAGCATTTCAAAAGCTAAATATTTGATTTCTACAGTTTATTTTATTTATATTAGGCATTCTCCATGTGTCTGAAATTTATTCCTTTGCTCTGGCCCTGCAACACTTGCACCTTTATCTTGTACATTGAAGCTGCAGTGCTGCATGGGCCTTACATGGGCCCTGTGCTAATAAGCAGGTGTTCAGTGTGTGTCCCTCTCTGTGCTTCTCTGGGGTAGTGTTTATCACCTGGAGAACTGTAGAGTGTAGGAGCTCTAATTGTGGGTTGGTAACCCCCAAATCTCATTCAAAGAAAAAAACCAAAAAGCCACTCCATTTTCCAAAATCTGCCATTGCTAAGACAAGAAAAAACAGATGGATGGGGAGAGGCAGGGAATAAAGAGAAGCAATGACAGTATTGATCAGTGCAAGTGTTCACAAAACTGTGTGTTATGTTTAGCTGTCTCCTTCACAGTGTGTGAGGGCTGTGGAGGGGGTATCCTTACACAGAGTGGTTTAGTTTTGCATTGGGGTAATTGGCTCAAAGCTGAGGGCATATGAAGGATAAAATTTCCACTTGAGTTTCCAAGATAAAAGTGCCTGTGTGTAGCTAGAAGTGCCTGTCTAGAGATGAGGTAGAAGCCCAGATGGAGTGTTTTAAACATTCAGATTCCATTCATTCACCTTTTTTTAGTTGTTGTGCGTTGGAATTCTGCAGATAAATACAGAGGACATCCCAAAACAGTGATGCACCATGGGTTGTTTGCAAAGTGCTGGGAAGAGCTCTGTTCTGTGGCTGGCAGTTGAACCCCTGAAGCACAGACAGCGTCATCCTGGCAGAGAAGGGACATCGCAGTGAACACTATAAAGGTAAAACTGAGAGAGGGGAAAGCCACAGACAGTACAGAGCTGTCAATAGAGATCAGAGTAGAACCTAAGATACCCGTTTCCTTCCCACATGTTACTTTCCCAAACTCCTTTAAAATATGCTAGTTTTGATGGACAAGCCTCGGAGTGCAGCTATGTGTTTCCCTCTGCCACCTGCATCTGAAACAGCTGGATGTGTAGATCACTGTGTACTTCTGAGGTGACACCAATGGCATGTGCTGGATGGCCCAGCCTGTCCCGCTTCAGAGCAGCACAGGCACCACTCCACCTCTGAGACATGGTGCATCACTTGTGCTGTGCCTGAGCTGGGGCACAGCACAGCATCTTGGCTGTCCTGCTAATAGACCAGCAGCAACAGAAGCTAAAGCAAATTGAGTATCAGCCCATTGCATATCTGCTATAAGCAGAAACATTTGCAGTGATCAGTCAGCAGTTTATTGGCTAAGATCAACAACTGAGATAACTACAAATAAGTGGCTTTGCAGCCTTTTCTTCTAGCATGTCTTTTGCAATCAGTATGAATTATTACAGTGGGTTTCAAGAGGTACAAAGAAAGTTCAGCTAACAAGCAAGTAGATATAAAAGGAAAGGATAAAGGGAAAGTCAATGTTAATGGCTTTTCCTTACCAAAGACAGCTGGAGTTCATAACTGTATCACTATTAGTCTGCACAGTGTCATTGTCAGTCTGAAGACAAAAAAAATCAATGTGCTATTTTCTTTTTTCTTTGAGAAGAGAAGAATGTGAGAACTAGATTAGGATAGATGAGTTCAAACATCAGGTCTGGTGGCAAATAACATCGGGATTAGAGAAATGAAAAGATTGTATGAACTCTGGCCAGAAATTCCACATTTACTAGAAATCCAGTAGTGCTCTTGTTCTCTACCAGGGTGCTATGATCTTCAGTCCTGACTGTTCACATTCCTTAGCACATGGTTCAAAAAGTGAAATCTTGTGGAGAGATCACCCCCACTTTAGCCAGAACATTCTGTGCCATGAGTGCAACTGCTTTCATTATCTAGAGTTAGTGCTCAAAGAGTCTTTAAGAGAGAACCTGGTTCTAGACTAGTTCTTGCTCATAGTCAACATCCCACCATGGCTCAAGGAGGAGCTCAGCCAGTGACAGCTTTTGAATATGACGAAAAAACCCAAATTCCCAATGATGACTTACGAAAAATGTCAGGTCTTTTTCTACAAGTAGGGACTTTTTGACTAGATTACAACATGGAAAATGGTGCTGTTAAAACCCCCTCACTGACCCAGCCATTTCTTGCTTCCCTTGCTGCCCAAAAGGGTTATATAGAGGATTGATATTTCCCACTGAACAGCTGATATATACGGTCTCAGGAAGCACCATTCCAGCAGTTCCTGAAATACAGCATTGCCAACTCTTGCAAGTTAAATGAAAACCTCACAAAACTTTTTTTAAAGCTTCAGTTCCTTGTCCCAATGATTAGGTGAAAAGCTCAGTTTTCATAAAAAAGTAAACACTTCTCTTTATGAAGATGGATATAGTGAACAAACTTGATTATATATACTTTTATAGGTTCAGGAAATATCAGGCTCAGAAGAAACTGAAATATGTTATAGTTTTTAGAACACTCCTGAGTTTTTAGATTTGATCTGCATGTTTTTAATTCTTTGTTTTGCATACTGAAAGTGTAGAAATTTAAAATTATTCTAAACAGCACTATGATGAAATAGTGATGTTTGAACCCACTTTAATATTTAAAAATTGTGATGAACTGGAATTCCAAAAAAGTTAAATTGTTGGTTTATTACTTGTTAGATAAATGATGTGTTGGGAATATATCATATTCCTTTTCTGATAGTTAATTAAAAAATACCTGATTGCATGCAATGTAGAAAGTGGATCTTTCAATTCATTATTAATGTGCATACTTCTTGTCCTAAGATAACTTATCTCCAAAGGAGGAAAGAAAAAAATAGGTGAACATGTGAGGAAAGAGCATTATCTGTTGATAATGTGGTGACTAGCCCTAGAAGGGAAAGAAATTATAGGTTTAGTTTTGAGAAGGCCTTAGAAGAAATCTTCCCATGACAGACTGTATGACTTAGATTTCTTAATGAGATCTTGGGACTGGCCATGACTATTTGGACACGTTTTTTGGTCTTGGTTCTCAAGTTATACACTGCTATCTGGTATTGAGGCTCTCTAAATTTCCCAACCTCGTCAACTGGTAGTGGAATCAGCACTGATTTTATTGTGTGTGCATTTTCACTTCTATTTATGGATCAAAATTTAAAAAGAAAGAAAGGAAAAAGGCTTCTAAAACAACTACTGCCACCTAGCGTCATACCAAACCCAGAAAATCCCACACAGGCAGCTCAAGCTCTTCCCACTGGAAAAATCCTCAACGGTAAATCCAATTTTCGTTGATTTCAGTTGGCACCAACTTCCTCAGACATTAATGTTACAGCTTGTATAGCAAAACCTCTGTATTTTCCATCACTGTATCCAGAGGAATAGTTTTACATAGGAGATCTGAGAATCTGTGTGTGTGCATGGACGTGGTGACAGAGAATTTAACTCCATTCTGCAGCTTTACAGTAATGCAGAGATGGGCATGACTTGGCAGCCTGTGGCAGTGCTGTTGCAAGTGAAGAAATGTGTCTACCTGCTCATTTAGCAGTTTCAGAAACCTGACTCTCAGCAACATAAAACTTCTCACTGAGATAAATACCACCATTCAAGTTAGCATATTTTAAAGCACTATAATAAGTGGTTTATACCTGATTTTCTTATGGTGGAAAATCCTTAAACTAAAGCTTAGCACAAGGAATTTGTGATGTAGCATTCTGTTTAAAATGATACAACTCCTCTTGATGCTTCATGTTGAATAAAAACTGTTAGACAAGGCACACCAGAAAATATTAATTACACTTCTTAGTGCTTGTGGCAATAATTCTGATTGAAATGAATTTCATCATTTATTAATATGAGGCTTGATACACTGTGTGCTGTTAAATATCCTTTCTACAAGACAAAAGCTCAGTCAGAACAGTGTTATAACCACTCACCTCTAATGGCTGGATGCTGAAATCCAAGTAAGATTATCTCTGACTGGTCTGAGGTTTTACCAGCAAAGGAATCCACAGAGATTCCTGCAAATACTTTGGGCTCAACTAGTGCCTATTCTCTGAGGTCCTCAGTGGTCTTACAAATTAAGTAATCCTCCTAGTATTTCTGTATTAACCTGATGTATGTTATAGAATACATTTTTTAGACTGTTAAGGAAGGTGGAAAAACTGCCACTGACAGCACTTACAGATGTGTTCACAGGAACAGCACTTGGAAGCAGGTACTGTGTTGCTGTGTTAGCTGTAGAGCGAGGCCCAGAGTCCAAAATTTTTCTCTATTTCCTGTTCTTGGATCAGCATTCTTCTCAAATTACTGTAGAAGGATATAGAAAATGAAAGGAAATGGGGCACTAGTAGTCATGACTGTGAAAAGAGTAGGAATTGTCAAGAACCTCAAGCGAACACTCCATTTGCTCCTTAGAGGACCGTGAAGTAATAGCCAACATGACACAGACACATTCTAGAGCAGCATATGAGCTCTCCATTTATGAAAAGGTGAAGTGACTAAAGTAAGTGAAGTTAAGAAGGAGTGTTTGACTATCATCTCCTTGCATGTCTTAGTGATCATCAGCAGATCTGGGAAAGTTTAGAACTGCAACCTGAGAATAGTCTATGAACTGCAAAGTGTATAAAAACTGGCAGAGCTCCTGATGCAGGAAAATGCTATGCAGCTGTTGAATTTTCAGCACATGGGTATTCCCTGAAGTTTAGCATGTACTCAGTCTTCACTGGATTGGCACATTAGCACTGAGAAGTTAAAGGACTGTCCTCCACAAACCCTTCATTCCCAGTGTTTTGATAAGTGAGATACATTTTCTCTTACACAGCATCTTGGTCCATGCTCTGCATAATGTCCTGGTATTTCACTGGTATTGCTCACAAGAATGTCATAATCTGACCCTATATATTAGTCTTATACAGACATTAACAAAGCTTTTGCAGTTGGAACAGACAGGTGCAGTTGAGGTTAATGCGGAATTTCTTGCCTCATTGTCTTTCCAAGCCTACCAGTAGAGAAAGAGCAGTGAAGACATATCTCTTCTGTTTTTCTTAAGTATAAATAACTCTGTTTTTAAACACTTTTTTTCTTCATCCTGAGGGTAGAGTTTGAGACAGTCTTGAAATATTTCTGAACAAATATCTCCTTGCATAACATCCACAAATGTTTTAACCCCCTACTGTTTTTTCTTTACATATCTTGGCCTGGTCATATGCAGAAAAAGAAGGCTTAACAAATGATCTCTATTTCTGTGAACTACATTATAAATAATGTAATTACAATGTTGGTCGTTCAGATTGTCCTGCTGTATGAATACACCCCAGCACCAAGTTAAACTCAGAAAGAGTCTAATGCCTCTAAGCATTTTGGACAAATGTCTGCAAATCTGTATGGATGCATTCAAGTCTTTCAGCTACAGATGTTACTAAGCTTTAAAACCCCCTAGAAACCTGTGTACACAAGTAGAGAAAATGCAGAATAAACAACCTTTCTACTTTTTTTAGCACATATACTCAGATTTTTCGCTTAAATCATACTTGCAACATTCACCTGGTTAGTAGGAGCTGAAGCATCAAAGTTCTTAGAGCTATGGTTTTATAGGCTCTGGACAGATTGTTAAAAATAAACAGTGTTTCCTTGAAAGAACTTATAATCTATATAGACTAACACAGAGTAGAAGAAGAATGTCACACCTATAACTGTTTTAGCCTTTACTTTGTGATTTTAAACATGAGCTTTATCATAGCCACAGAGAGGCATGAGCAGAAGTCACAAATGATGACATCTCACTCTTCCAAATAGTGTAGAGTAGAGAGAACTAATGCTCCTTGGCTAGGTTCACATAAGCTGCCTCAGAGACACATCTCTCAAAAGCCCTGTGAAAGAATGTGAATCTTCCTGATCATGGATTTTTTTACACAAAGGAACTGGGCCCTTCCCAGCCTGTGACAGCATCTGTAATCTTGACTTGGACATGTGATCATTGAAACCTTTTAGGGGGTCTTTTGATATGGTCCCTGTCCAAGTGGTTTCCTGTGTTTATGCTCCCTCCCTGTCCCTTGTACCTGCCTTCAGGCTGGTTTACTTTTCAAGTGCCTGTTCAGGCCTATTCACTTTTTTTTTTTTTTTTTTGACTTCTTGTAGCAGTTGAATGACAAATTATCACACAAAGATTGCTTCTCTCATTATTTTTATTGATTTCTATCAATTTTATAGCAGAAGTTATTCATGGCAACAGTATTCTCGATTGATTCAGCAGAAAGCTATCAAATACACTCCAATGAAAAAGCTATATAGAAAGCATGAACCTGACATTTCATCACTTAACCTTGCATTTAACTTCTAACCATGAGTAGTCCCATAGGCTATCCACTAGAAGTGCTTGTGTTACCTGAGCTGAAAGCATTGGAGGTTAAAATTGCTGTACAATTTAACCAATATATTAAGAACAGATATAGGGACAAAAGGCTACAGGAGCCTTATTCCAGAGATGTTCACAAATGTCATGTAGTTGTTAATTAGCAGAGAACAATTGTGTTCCTGGAATGAATTTAGGGGATTGGCAGGGTGGATTGGAATTAGATGATCTTTAACGTCCCTTCCAACCAAACTGTTCTATGATTCACACATTAATAGGGAGAAATTCAGGCCCCGTTGAAGTCAATGGGAATTTTGCCATTGATTAAGAGTGCTAGGATTTCACACATAATCTAAATGCAGATGCCTGGAAGAACATGGGAAGCAGACATAAATTCAGCAATGACACTGAGGGCAGACACAAGGATCTCTGTGATGTTGCCTTCCAGTGAGCCTGTCAGTAGTGAAACCCTGATGAAAAACATCTTTCAGAAACTGCTTTCTGCAACATTTTTTCTGTACTTGTGTAGAAGTCAATGTGCTGGTGAGAAAGGAAGGTTAAAGAAAAGTGCCTTGGTCTTGCTATTGCAGTAATAGCGATTCATGACAACATAGTAGAATTTAAAACTGAAATAGTTGAGCTTAGATAGAGGATAATGAGCTCTATGGAGCTCTATTCTTTTGCATTTCATAATTGGTGCCGACAAATTATGGAAAAAGACATTTTGGCTAAATCATTGTCTGTATTAAAACTGTACACTAGGATTAGTTACTTCTACCTTTCTAAATTAAATGAAGTAAGGACAGGGAGACCAGTGGAATTACCAAAGGGGTGGAAAACTGGCTTCATATTTTCTTGGAACTCTTCTCCAAGTCCCATAGATATTTGGGTGAAAATTGTTATCTGTAAAGGCAGATTTTTCAGAGCTTAAAAGCTGACGTTGTGTTTCTGTTTATAGGTAAACTGTGTGAAACACAAAGATCAGAACTATCTTTTCTATGATTTTGATATGCACAAATATCTTCTAATATCTCATAAAAAATAATAATAATGGTGAAAGTAGATGTCTGATTCTGAAGGATTAACAAAAAAATCTATTCTTGAAGGTTTTAGATTTTATAGTATTGATCTATCCTCCTCTCAGTCATAGAGTACCCTGCATTTTTAATTAAACTATTAATTGATGTTTCGGGCTACCAACTGTTGTTCCAGTGGCTCACCTGCATCTGATCAAATGTTTCCTTCATTCAGTGAGAGAAGAGCTGCAAACAATTTAATCAGTGGCTCTGTCAATGTGCAGCAGCTGAGGATTTGGCCTGAAAACAGGTCAATATCCTTAATTTTACTTTTGCTGTATTTAACCCTAGAAAGGACTGCTTTTGGGGAAGTGTCTGTGAGAGTCTTTGTCAGCAAAGGAAATGGTGAGTGCCCTTTTTAATGGAAAGATTTTTTGGTTTTGTGACACAGAGCAGCTTGCTTTTTTGCATCACCTACAAATGTATTCACTTGGAACCCGGGAAAAGGATGGGTCAATGAAAAAATAATGCAAGTGCATTTCAGATCATCTCTCTTTCTGCTTTTCAAAGACAAGGCTATTGTACAAGTTTTCAGTATCAACCTTACCCTTCTTCCTTCTCTTTTTAATATTTTACTAGCATATTTTGTTCCTGAACTTCTTTTCCACACTGCCATGAGGTGCCAAGCGATGCCAGGTTTGGGGATTGCCATGCATACCTTCTGGTCCTCATCTATGACAATAAATAGGTTTACCAGGTCAGCTCCAACCTCTAATGCTTCTGGAAATGTGAGTGTTCTGCTTCTTTGTGGAATGCAGAAGGCTTGCTTACAAGAGCACATTTTTAAGCCCACAAGTCTGAGTGGGTTTGAAATGTGTGCAGCCAACCTCTCTTGGTCCTTATGAAAACATGCATCTGGCAGCACTGGAATTCCTGCTTTAAAATAATCCTGCTCTTTGGGGATTGTTGACTTAATGATACGCTGGACCCTTTTTTTTCTCTCCTACTGTGCCTGATTTTTTTTTATTCCTTTTTTTTCCACCATGACAGCCAGTGACAGATATTGTATTCCACCCCTGTTTTACTTCTTGTTTCCTTTTTAGATAATTTTGAACGCTTAAGTTTAAGGCATCTCATACAGTTCAGCAATGAACCTATTTTTAATGAGTCATTTTAGTTTTAGCACCCTCCTCCTTACTAACAGAGCATCCAATCACTAAGAATTGTCTATATCATAATCTTTGTCTTCTACAGCCGCTTATTTAGTGCAAAGTAAATGCAAATTCTTTTAAAAAATTTTATATCCTTGAAGATGTCCTTCTACCACCTAGAAAAATATTCTGCTTCACCTGTAACTTATTAAGTTTCTCACTTAACTTCTGGTGTGTTCATTTTTCATGGTTCAAAAAAACCTGTCGTTTTGCCTGCAAGCTTGAAGCATTATCCCATTATCACTAGAGATCAATATGTAATTTTACCTCCAAAAGTACTTTTCAGAGGTCTGTTTTTCCCATGGCTACTCCTGTGTATGCTCTTAATTATAGTCATGACTAATTCTAATAAGTTGGACAGTATTAATTCCGTATTGCTATGAAATATCTTTCCCAACTGATTTAGAAAATTGGGGCATTTTAACTATGGCTGTTTAGATGAATCATTTAAAGAGCTGGCACACAGCTGCAGTTGTACAAAATTACACAGTCTCAGGTTTAAGCTGTTAGTACACATTGCTGGAGACAGCTTGGAATAGCCATGTAAAAAACGTGCAGGCACTCTAATTTACCTTTAAAATATCAAGTTTGTAAACTGATTCCTTCTCTAGTTCTTGTCAATTTGTTCTTTGTTTGAATTTCTAGCAAAAGCTGAAGAACTCTTTTGAATCTGCCTGTTGTTTGGCATGCCTGAAGCTGCGGCTCTGGACTGGGCCAGAAATTTGGATTTTAAAGCTGCTAATGCTGAGACTGGATCTAGGTCTTGAATATATCAAAATCTATGCATTGTTAGATTTGAAAACCTGGTTTACCTTTGGTTACTCCTTGGAGTCATGCTTTTAGATATAAATTGTCCCATATACAATCATATTTCTGGTGATTTTTAAGGAGGGAGGCAGCAGCTTGAAGTAAAGCAATCCTTATTGCTTTTTCAGTTGGGAAGAGGTAGCTGTGACTGATACACATGTAACTGCCATTTCATTGCCCTTCTTGATAAGCTCTTCCTTGTAATAGAGTGGAAGGTCTTTTGGTTGTCTTTTGCAAGGACCTCCTTGACTCCATAGGCATAGGTCATGGGGTGTCATCTCACTCATCTTTTCCAGCACTGTAAAACATAATTATCTCAACCCTACAGTTAGTCTGGGCTGTCTAACAATCCACCTAAGGGTACTGCAGTCACACATCCCACATCAGCACTTGCTTTCCCAAAAGCTGGTGAGAGAGTTCATCTCCTGAAAATAGGCTTTGACTGAATTTCTGGGTGCCTTACAAGTCATAGCTATGAGCATCTCAACTAGCAGGAGCTGGCAAATATTTTATACTCCTGCAGACTGAATTAACTGGGGGGGGGGGAAGATGTCACTCAGCTTTTTATCCCTGTGTGTATTTTTTATTATTTGATTTACTCTGTTCATCTTTTGCTTATAATGTGTAGTGGCATAACAAAGCCAGCTTTTTCTATCTTTAAACCCTTTAGGAAGACAGTATGAAGATACGATTGTTACAATAGATTTTTCAGGTTCCTTTTTTATGGGTGTGAGAAGAATTCTTTGTGACAGCAGATTTAGGCAAGCGGAAAGAAGCAGGAAAAAGGATAAATGCTGATGAGATTGATACCTAGTTACTGAAAAATAAAAAAACTGGACTTGGAGAGGGGAGAAAGAAGCCATGTTCTGGACAAACCTCTAACATTGCTCTGTAAAGCAGAAAGCCTAAATTAATCGTGTGTTTAGGTTTAGATTTTTGACTTAGAAAAACTAAATGTACTATTTTATGTTTTTTTCCACATATGACAAGCTGAAGCTAAAGTATTCCCTCTTAGGCCTTTAAATAATTCAGGCTTGTCTCTGAGGGGAATATAGTAGATGTGCAAATGGTCCCTCTGCTTGCCATGTTCTGCAGAGCACTGTGAGATGACACGACTGCAGTGCCCAGGACTCTGCCATCCTGCCAAAAGCACGAGCTGTTTATCTGTAGCTCATGAGAATTTAAAGCAGGGGCTGCTGTGGGTCAAGCTCTGCTCCTGCACTGACCGCATGGGAGGCCATGCCCTCCCTGGACTGGCCACAGAGCAGGACACCCAGGCAGCAGGATCAGGTGCAGCTGTGATGCACAGAGGCACATCCTGGCCTCTCTGTGTGCCATTGAATCGTTCACCACGTGGCATTTAATGCCTTTGATCAGCTACATCCCCTGCACCCCGAGGTTTTTATGACATTTTCATGTCTACCGCCCTCTTTGCTCTGTGCCCCATTTTTCATGAAAGCAAATCTCTCTCCTCCCTCTCTTGATCCTTTTTTTAAAAAACATTCATTTTTTTATAATTTGCTTCTTGTATTTTCTTTGCAGTACCTGCGGCAGCTGCTTTGCAGGTCCCCTGCTGTGCAAATCGCCCTTCACAGAGGAAGATCTTCCTGTCAGTGACTGACAAGAGGTGCCAGGAGCAGGCTACAAGACTTTTGAAACCTGTGAGTTGGCAAATCAGCAGGTACCTGTGTGCAGTTCTGGATACGCCCCTAGCATTAGTTCCTAACTTGTATCAAAGACTTTTTAGGATGATATGGCCCACAGGCAGAGTTTCAGGTTAAAAGGAACCAGTGGCTGGCTGCATCTATCATCTAGATTTTTTTGTTTTAAATATAATGACACCAGTGGTTTGTTCTCCAGGAGGCTTCTGATTTGTGTTCTGTTGTTGGTTTTATTGTTTGTTGTGGGTTTTTTATTTTACAGTAACTACGTTCACAACAGACTAAACTAGGAGAAAGTGTTCTTAGTACTAAACAGCTCCTGTTTTTCTTCTCCAAAGAAATAAAGATGTCTTTCATATTTCCTGAGACTGACAATGTTGAAGAGGCTAAAATAGATGAAAAACTGAAGGGAAAGAAAAAGAGACCTGCTGTGACTACCATTTTCTGTAGGGAAAGATACCAGATTTTTAGGTGGGACTAGGAAAGCCCTGGACAGTTCTCTCTCCTTGATGTACAGTTGAAGGCAAAGGGTCTGGAGGGGTTTGGAAGCTTGGTTTAGTTACTGAACCATCTTAAAGAGGTTTTACAATCAGTCCTAAGTGAAAGCACTTTGCACAAGAAGGTGTAGCTTTCAGGCAAAACGACACTTGAATCAAATGCAGAATAAATAGCCTGAATAAAGGACACAGAATTTGGTCCACTGTGATCATTTGATCTGAGTGGCTTAAGGCTTTGCATGCTTCATACTTGCAAACCAGCTGTGAAATGCAGGAAATACAAGTAGCCGTGGTCTGACATTTTCCCATCTGTTCCTAATATTTAATAATTTGCTCTCTTCTCTGAGGATATTACGTTTATTTATAAATTTAAAAAATATGGGAGTTTTTTTATATAATGAGCTTAAAGCTATAATGGCCTTTTTGCTCCAAAGTGCTCAAAGCACCCTCCTTTACCAGATGGAGAGTATTCATTTTTTCTGGAGGAATTTGTGCATAAGGTACAGATGGACAAGAGAGAGTTTTAGCACACCAGGTTTTTGCATTGCTGTTCTGTGTGTGTTTCTATTCTCTAGAGCTTCTGTGCAGTAAGTGTTTTGAAAGGCCTAAATTCTTTTTTGTTTTGCTCTGAGGATGATGGAAAGTGAGAAGAAAACCCTAGTTCTCACAGCTGAGACCAGTGCTTTATCAACTGGAAAGAAAACCCTTCCATTTGGAAAGCTTGCTAAGAATCATCCTCAGCATCAATACAAATTTTGCTATTGAGCTCAACTGCACTAAACACAGATAAACTGTGCTTCAGTTAAGAACAGCTTTTAAAACATTTTAGGGAAGTCTTGCTTTCACGTGAGATTATAAATGATTTGGATAGGAAAAACATACTGGGTCTAAATGTCCATGCACACAAAAAGTGGCAGAGTCCAATCTCTCAGATTTATGCTGATAGTCCCCTGTTTTAGCTAATGCTGTGCCCAGGCCCATTCTGTGAGTGGGAGGTGGCAGCTTCAGACTGCCTGCCCCAGAATGCTACACTGACAAGAAATGCTGACCTAAATACCTTTCTGGCCTCTGTGCTCCATAATGCTGATTTCAGTCATAATGCACAGTCTCAAATATTTTTATCCTGTAGTGATTATCATTTTGAGGATGTCTCAAACTGAAAATCTGGATATCTGAAACCACAATATACCACAAGCTGCCTCCTTCACCTGCTTATATTTATGTAGCAGTCCAATGAAGTGAATGAAAATGTCTGTTTACATAAAGATTCAATCTGTTTAGGCTTTCGCAAATTTTGTGACTATTACATAAAGAATATTATAGTTAAGCTATATGGAAAACATTAAATAATTAAGAACAGGGTGATGGACTTATCTTGCAAAAGCTGTCAAAACAAATTTTCATTAAATAGCAGTGTTTCCAGGCATGACATGCATCAGTGTGGAACCTGGCATTAGGCACTATTTCTCACTGTAACATCACTGCTATGACACTGTCGATGGCAGAATGCCAACCAAGGGCATCTGTCCTTCCAGGTGACTTGGATCACAAAGTAGAATTGGAACCAGAAAAATAAAATCTTTTGTTCTATAGCCAGAAGAAAAGTAATAAATCAAGTAACAAGGATTATGGACTGGGTGTGGTGATTAAGAGTGGTACTGTGAAAGCAGATACTGTGAAACATGTTTGAGCACCACAGTGGGAGGAGGCACCTGAACACATGACACAAGTAGTGCAGCGGGAAATGCCATTAGAGAGGGCCTTGACCTCTGTGCACAGCATCCCTGAGGTGGGACAGGACTGCAGCATGCAGTTCTATCATTAGATTTCTAAAATTATACTAAAAACCAGTAAGATGTAGGAACTGAATAGCAAGGAAGACCATATATAGGTTCAGTGGAGTTCTCTCCACAGGATCTGTCACTGATCCTGAGTCCTTATAGAGCTTTTGTCCGTGAGGGTATACATGTCTTCCATGCAGCTGTAAAGCAGAAGAAATATTCACTGGTCTTCATTTTGGGGAGAGCCTTAAGGGACAAGGATTCCATCTTTCAGGTTTTGTGTTGTTGGTTTTTATGGCAATTGAGTCATATTTCTCATTTCCATGCAGTACTAGGCAAAACTATTTCTCCACTTCATTACCTTGGGTCTCCCAAGGATAAAACCAAGCAAGACTTAAGTGAAACAGAAGTGTTGAAGATACTAAAAGGAGTATAAGTCTTCCAATTTGAATTATGTTGTTAAAAAATAATTACTGCTGAGGTTGTGGTATCTCTCAGCTATATCCTAGACATCTCCAAACTCTACTGCACTGTGGTCTGTTAAACCCTTAAGTGTATGTCTGTGTAAAGCACTTGGGAACGTTAATTCACAGCTACAGTTCATTCAAATGAATTTTTCTGAGGTTTCCTGTTTAGGAAAGCCTAAATTTATTACAAGAGGTCTGGCTAACAGCCCTGAAATGGAACTGATCACAAGAATAAGCATTTCTATGACATTCCTGTTACAAGCCCTCACCACTAATAATTTTCCTTGAACTCCCTGCCTCTATATCCTGAAAATAACATGGGTAAATCCCTAGTCTTTTACACATATTGAAAAGCCTACTAAATGAAAGAAATACCCTATAAATGATCAAATGTAAAAAGTTGCTCTGGCTAAGATGCTTCTCAGAAGTGATACAACAAAATTAAAATAAGCTGATTCCCCTGGAAAAACTCTAATACATGTCATTGCAGCAGTTTCTCAACTTGTTTGTCCAAGTTTAATATCGTTTCAGGAATAGCTTTTTAGAATGGTTTTCACTGAAGTTACTGAAGGAATGAGATGTTACCTGAATGAATAATAAGCAAAATATGCTGGGCAGATGGTAGAGAGTTCTAGGGTCTAATTTTTATCAGACTTCAACTGTGGTCATTCATCTGTATTTATGTTTTCTATGTGAAGATAATAAAAACAGCTTTGGAGAACTCCCAGCTTTCCCTATAAGCTTTAAGCAATTTCTAAGCAAACCTTTGAGATTTTTGTTTTTCTTTACCAAAGGAAAGTTGATGGTGTTCTTAAAGCTGTCTAAAATACTTTGCAGAGCTGCAGTACAATTTTCACTTGTAAAACTTTATTTTCAAGTAGAAAATTCTTAACAACTTGTGGGGGACTGGGAAGTTTCCAGTTAGATTTTCTTTCTTTTTTTTTTTTTTAAAGAAAAGTAACATGGAAAGAATAATGATTTTCTTGCTGAAAATGAGAAATGAGTAAAGATTGACATCCAGTTTTTAAATCACAGTGCAGTTTTGAGAGAGACAGAAACCCAGAATGGCATCATACTACAATAACTGAGATGTGCATCTTATGTTAGTCTTCTTTATTTTCCTATTTTCTTCACTTTGAGCTTTTTTTATTTCTCTAACTACCCCTCCTTTTTTTTTTTCCCTGTGCACCTTATTTGCTAAATTTTAAATCTATGTCAGTATTTCCTTATTCTTTTAAACCCCTCCCTTCTTCCCTTGTAAATTTAAACATTAATAGATTTATTTGACTGATTTCCTTTTTTTTTTTTCCAATTGTGTTTATCCTATTTCTTTCTTTCATTTTTTCTTTGACTTTTTTTTGCAAGCCACTATTCCCCATTCCCCTGTGGTGCTGTGGGGGATGAGGTAGAGAATTCAGGAGTAAAGTTAAGCCTGGGAAGAAGGAACGGGTGAGGGAAAGGTGTTTTCAGATTTGGGTTTTATTTCTCATTATTGACTCACGAGCCTTTTGTTATATTTCTTCTCCCCTGTCCAGCTGAGGATGGGGAGGGATGAAGCAGTTTGGGTAGGCACTTTCTCACTTGGGGAAGAGGGTGCTGATGGATGGGAGCTGGACTATCAAAATGCAGGATACAGTTTAGCCTATGCAAAGCTAAACAGCTCTCTCAGCTGACAGATCCTGAGGGTTTGGTTCTTTCTTTCTGTAGAAATTATTTAATTGAATTGTGTATTTCTGAGTACTGCAGCCTGTAGCTAGGAGAACTGGAGAGGCTGGAATTCAGGGGGCAAAGCAACCTGTGTCCATTAGCTGTCTGAGTGCTGGACAGGGTTAACATGCATAGCTGGATGTCTTGATAACATCTTCTCTTCATTCTCTGAAAAACAGTATTCATGTTGCTATTTTCTTTCCTAATTTGAAGATTCTCTTTCTTCCCTGATGCAGCTCTGACAGTCAGTTTTGCTGTGCAGGTGTGGAAATTACCAGTACATTTTCATCAAACAGTATCAGGGCTCTCTTGAACTGCCCTGGAAAGTTTTGACAAATAGAGCTAAATACCAAGTGAAAAACCTGCATCTTTCTGAGGTGGCTCTAAAACAGATTCATTGTTGTTCCCACAGTCATAACCATTGAAGAGTAGGTCTTTTTTTCAGCAATCTAGAGCTTCCAGATTCAGTCTTTTGAGGCTACAAACCTTAGTCATCACTAACTCCTGCACAGGCAGACACCTGTGGAATCTCTGAGAAATTACTCTCTTTTGGAGCAGGACTGGATGTTTGTAATCACCTTGTGTTGCTGAAATTCTTTTGTGAGTTTCAAGCTACCAGCAAGTTGCTGCTAAATGCCCTTTTCAATACTTTGAGATTTGTAAAAACAGGCCAAAAATGTGTCCTGATATTTTTAGTAAAATGCATGAAATGGACAGTTCACATGACAAAAACCATAAAGGAGCTCTTGTTTTGAATACAAGAGGCACTGTTTCTCTGCAGGTGTTTGCATGGGGGGAAAGCTGCAAGGGTAGTATTTGCGAGTTTAAATAAGAAGCACAAAACTCTGTATCTTCCCCAACCAATGATTCTTCTGGTGAATATGATCACGAAGGAAATTGAATTCAAACATGGGCTTATTCTCGTGCTAATTGGTGTACTCAGTGACTCTCTCACAAGGTAACAGTAATCCAGAGAGAATCAAAAGCAACTTCTGCTGGTTTTTGGTGGTTAACATTGTAATTGTACTGTGTGAGAAGAATGCAGCCCTAAGAGTATCTGTGATTATGGCTTAGGAGGTATGGACCAGACTCAGGACTGGTGTTAATTGGTGGTTCAATCCAGCGAAGTTAATGGTGATAGAAGGTGCCTCAGGGTGTCTATCTGTTTATGTAGCTCCACTCTCCCCTAGGCTACTTTCCTGACTTAATCCTTCCCCTATCCAGCTTAGAAATGCATTTCTTTTCCTTATTTAAGATTCCATAGACCCTTCATATTTAGTATTAGTATAAAGGGGAAACAGAGCCCCAGGAGAAAGATCAGAGTTTCTGTTCTGTTGAGGCATCAGAGTCATTCTTCCCTTAATGAAGAGAAACAGCAGGATGGATAAAAATCAATGACTTAAAAATAAATTGGACTTTTAATTTAAGTTTAAAAAAGTCTTTCTTGAGTAAAACTTTAAAATTAAGTTTTAAACCCACATTGAGTCCAATTTATTCTGATGTATTAAATCATTCAAAGTTTAAAGAAAAACCCACCAAAATGTGTTGCTGGCAAGGTGTTCACATCAGGTCAGTGAGTAACTATTCATTAGCAGTGAAGAGAACATAGTTCTGCTGTGTTCCACTTACAATTTCATTTAGTGATTAAAGTCAATATGTAGAAAATTGAGATATTTGTTTTCACTGTGTACTCTTCAGTTATGTGTCTAAAAAAAATAATAACAGTATTAAAATTTTGTCTTGGAATTAAATATATCCTATTTGCCTTGTCTGGCACCAAGTCTCTGAAAAAGCAGGATAAGATGAGACCTACTAGTTTCAAAATCTTGAATGACATGATGGTTAGAAACAACCATAGCACTTTATAAGCCTTTCTTTGTTGATTAAAATAATTAATTTGAAAAGGAAAATATATTTTGACAACATTACATTTTCCCTTTTCATTAATTTCATTTATAAATATTGATTTATAATCCAAATTTTCATAGATTATTACCTTCTATAGGTGCTTTAATAAATGTGTGTAGTTAGGAAGCTATGTACGCAGATATAATGAAATGGCTCTTTTTAGTCATAAATCAATATGTTTTAAAAGTTACCACCTGAGAGAATTGGTCTTACTTTGGGAAATGACAGAAGTATTGATGCAAAACAAGAAAAAAACAAATCAGTTTTCTTCTTGCTGACTTTAGGGTTCCGATTCTCTATCAGGCTGTTCTGTTCTCAGCCTTCAGATAACTCGCTAAGAAGCCCATAGGTCTGACTCGTGTGCAATCAACCAAGCACAGGTTATTCACAGGAAAAATTACAATGCCACCACCTTTTGGCATGTCCGTGTTAGTCTAGGAAAGCAAGAACTCATTCTCTAGACATCAGCCATGGAGGAGGATGGGATGTGGGCAATGAGCCTGCTGTTTGATTCGTGTGCGTCTCCAATTTCTGTTTAATTCAAAGTGAAACTACCTGTCCTACCTTATCTATTTACATTTGACCAATATCTGGGCTAGAGAAAACACAACAGCAGCCCCTGAAGATGAGATACTGGTCAGCAAATCTACAGGAAACAGGAATGGGAGGAAGAATTTGTTTAGAAGGTTGAACACCTCTTCTCAGCACAAATTAAAATCTTGCCACTTCTTTGTGCCTGGTCTCGATGCACACACACGTCATCTGATCCATGGAGTTTATTCAAATTGTGTTCAGTGTCAGTAAATGGAAACATGTCCATGGTTTTAGGGCCTGAAGGTGTGCTGACTGCCTTCAGCCCTCACTGGAATGAGGGCCTTTGCACTAGTGAGCAAAATTCACTTTGAAACTGATAAGAGTTTTGTTCTGGCAGATCCTGGAAAAAAGTAAAGTGAACTGTCATTCAGCATTGAAGGGTAAAGACCTAATCTGGATTTGTATTCTGATTCTTAACACTGCTGCATAATGGGATGGGGGGAAGTAGTATGTGACCTTTCCAATATGTGCAATATGTGTGTGTATGAAAGAGCAAATACTGTTGCACAAAGAAATGAAGTTCCACATTTGCATATGCAGTTGTTTCAGGATCTACCCCAATACAGACTATTGATGGGAGTAATATTTCTGCTTACACATCAATATCCTTGTTTCTTTTGTAAAAGCTCTTTTCCCCCCCTCCTCCCCCGCTCCCATCCCCCTGTTGTCTTTGTGCCTAGTATTTTTCCACACTTTATTTCCTAAAAGACTAGCAGGTTTGACGATGCATTGTGATTTCTTTTCTACAGGGCTTTATGAAGGAAGCTGGAGGCAGTTCTCATTAGTCTCACTGACATCTTTTATCACTTATCAGAGGAACAAGCAAACGGAGAGCAATTCCTTTGATCATGGCAAAAGTAGAAAGAGTATTAAAAACCCTATGAAGATTCACTAAGTAGAAAGTGGAAAAGACAGTCTGTGGCATGTTTCAAAGTAGTAACATGATTTAAAGTTGCCAGATTTGCTTGTATATATTAAAGAATTGTTAATGATGCTACATTTTACATGCATCCTTAGGTCTTTGTTTTTTTTTGCTTTGGGTTTTGTTTTTTTTTTTTTTTTTTTTTGAACAGGCAAAGGAGTTCTTAGGTAGAATGGATGGATTAGATCAATTGAAAAATATCTCTGAAAGGTGAGCTGTGTCAGAGAGGAATTCTGTGATCCAATGAAAATTCTTGAAAATAAAAATAAGGTTGTAACAGTAGCACAATGGATTGAAAAAGAAACTTGTTCTCATGGGAGAATGTTAAGAAATCTTAAGAATTCCTTTTCTTTGGGAGACATTCTGTGGTGAATCAATACATGTTTGTGAAGACTGCATTGCTTGCAATTATCCATGTATACCTGACTGCCTAACTCTGACCTCAGAGTGCCACTGCTTCTCCATTCTGTGGAAAAAATAAGATTTTTCTCAGTGTTTCTGAGTATTGATTCTCCTACATGATGTCCTTGTCATGTGTCTTGTATCATTACCAACAGGGCAGGGACAAAGGCAAGTGATCTACCCTACTACCCACAGCTATTGAGCATTATGTAGTCTAGATCCACTGGTGTTTTTCTGCATGGCTACAGCTCAGTGTTCCACTGTTATAAACCCCTTCTCAATTTATGCTTGGTGAACAGCTCATATCTCAAAGCTTCAGGTTCAAATTGCCCTTGAAGGTCCATGTCTTAACCTGTGAAAATACAGAGATCACAACTATTTAGACATTTTTTCCAGCATGGACTCTGCCAGCTTCGTCCCTGCAGCGTTTTTTACTACCATAGCTAATTTTTAACTGTGTTGAATTTGATTTGGATACGATGCAATGTAGTACATTTCTATAGCACCTTTTATGCAAGCATCCCCAGAGCACTTTTTGATCAAGCTAAAATTAGCTCTGAACTACATACAAATTCCAAAAAGATTCATTTAGAAAGAAAAAAACAAGAAGACCAACTGGTAAAAAGAAGGTAGAAATTTATGCACTCAGTTCAAACAGGCAGAGGGGCAAGTTCTCTGTTACACCAGAGTAAGAGGAGCAACTAATTCAGGGTATTGCTTTATAATAGGCTTGGGGGGTGATTTTCCAAGCAGTACAATACACTACACTAACACTGCTGACCAGAATGAATTGCATGAGTGCTGTGAATCACCTGGAGGTGGCAGGTGAAGCAATACATGGGTGGGTTATCAGATCTCCCTTTATGTGCACATTGTTCTAACATTTGCTGCTTCTGATAAGAAGTGGGAAAGCCACACAATTCTTTCTGATACATGGCCTCAGTCATCCACAAGAAAGACAGTGGGAGAAATAAACAAATAGCTTTGAGGGACATGACTCATGGATCCAAAATGATACAAATATTTCTGCAGAGCAAGGGGCTTGGAGATAAAGCAAACTTCAATTGGTTTCTCAGGATTAGAAAAAGCAGATTGTTGCCAGAAGCTGTCAGGAGGAACAGGGTGACATGCTGAGGAAGGAGGCTAAGAGTTAGTTTTTTTCCTAGACCTAGAGATTTTAATTAAAATCAGACTAGCATATGACTTCTTTCATTGTTGCAAGATTTTCTTTTTATCCTTTTTTTGTTTAATAAGTAGAATATTTCTTTAAGACAGTAATTTGATCATCATCATTGCATCTTCATGGAAGAGAACTGCAGGTTGTAAAGAGGCATCAAATTAGGAAAGAGATGGTGCCTGAAATAGATGCTGATGGTCTGGAGTAACAAGAAGGGAACTGAGAGGGGTTAGTTCAGTGCTCTTACTAATAATGGTCCTGCATGTTTGTTAACAGCTCTGCCTGTACTGAAGGTCAGACTGGTGGAAGTCCACCTCCATGGCTTGTCCCTGCTGTTTTCAGAGCAGTGACACAAAGGGTGGCAGTGGCAACCTCACATCATGGCAACTGTGGGATCAGCACAGATGCTTCAGGGTCATCTGCAACAGGCAGGAAAGTCTTAGGTGGAACCACACTGTTTTCAGTTTAGAGACCTTTCCACAGGTTGTAAATCTATCTATTTTGATCCCAATATAATTACAGTGTCTGAGGCAGAGAGAATGGGATGGGATGGGAGGAAGGAGCAGGGAGTCTCTGGATCGACACAGTGATGTTGTGAAACATGCAAAATAGTAGCTATAAATATATCCAGTGGAATGACTGAACCTCTGGACTGACACACAGGTAATCTACCCAGCTCTACCTGGTGATTCATCTGACTGTGATCAGCTGGGTAACTGTTCTTTGTCTCAACTTTTCACTTGTTGCTGTTGATCATGTTTACTGCTCCCTCATTCTCTCCATTGGGAACATCAGTGGGATGGTACAGGCTGACTGAAATAGGAAAAATGTGCTGAGATCAGATAAAGAATGTCCCTTGCACTGCCTTTGCTCTCTGCCTCTTACCTTAGGTATTGAAGGGGTTTGGGGTGGCAGCAGCAAACAAAGGCTGTTTCAGAGTGCTCTGCCTTCCCAAAGGAAAATGTATTCCTTTCCTATACAAGAGATTTATATGGCAAATTAGGTCAGTTATCATTAAGCTACTGCACAGCAGGACAAATCATAATTTTAAATACATTTCAAATCTAAGTACATGTAAAATACATTCTGATGCAGTACAAATCAAGCCTCTTACAGTTGCTATGTGGGCCAGTCAGAGGAACATGGAACATAATAATCAAGGGATAAGGTAGTTGGGTTTTACTGCTGCTTGTGAAGGCTATATAATTTATACCATTGTTTATGTTTACTTGTAGCCAAGTATCCTCACTGCTATCTGCTCAGGAGGAGAAAAATATAAATGCATAAACCAAAATTAGTTTTTCCCTGTCAGTCCCTCTGAGGTACTGTTTTTATTGTAAAAAATCTGCATGACCCCTTGTTCTCCAGAGGAGATGAAATGAAGGAAAATTTATACTCAAATTTATTCCCAAAATTTTCCAAAGACAGCCCTAGAAATGAAACTGTCTATTATGCAACTAACCAACCATTTGTTTGTCTCTTCACAGTTTTTTTTTCTGTCTTCACGTTTCACAAATAACAAACTTTTCTTCCTGGCTGTGCCTTTTTTGAATCTCTGTTTTTGATCATCACAATTTAGTTTCATGGCAGACTTCATAATCTCATGGGCACCAGAGCCCTGTGCCAAGGTTTATGCAGATTTAAAGCCTGGATTAATCTGGCCCAGTATTTATAAAATGTTCTGAATGTGTGAAGCCCTATAAAAGCACTGTATTTTATTATTGAGTCCATGGAAGTGTCCCCCCTGCTAACTCAGCACACATTTAAGCTGCTGTTTCTGAAGGTGAGGTGCAGTGACAGAAACAACCAAATCCATGTCTTGTCTTTTGAGATTGCATGTCTCTCTTTTCTTTCTCCCTGTCTTTTTCCTTTTTCTTTTTTTTATTTTCCTTCCATGGTTTCTGTAAGAAGCTGAAAAGGAAGGATGGAGACATACCTTCAAAGATTTCACCTCCTGAGACTGTTCTTTCAAAGACTTTGGCATAGTCTGCCTGCTTTTTACTGCCACAGGACTGCCCAGTTCCCTCATGCTGTTTCTAAAAGCTGGCAGATTCTGCAGAAACCTTTCGAAAAAAAAAAATCTTGATGCAGGGGGAGGCTGCTTTCAAACTCTGGTCTGCAGCTGGCACTCAGTGGGGGGAGAAGCCAGTCTCCAAATCCAGGCCATTCCAGTAATTTGATAAAATCTCTAGCACAGCTCAGAGAACACAGGCCTATGCTGACTGGATTTGCTGAGTTTCTCAGGGGCTGCTTCCGAAAACATTTCTGTGTTTTGCTGCTTAAAGCACAGGTAAAGGAGATGACTGGCAGCTACAGCACAGGTGCAGTTGTCATGTGTTCCCCTTCCATGTTATCAAAAAGAAGACAAAGCTCAAAATCAAGATGTGTGCATGCATACTGGTTGCAGTATATTTATACCTGTACATAAAGAAATTAACATATATTTTATAGTAGCTGGACTCAGAATCAGGTCTCATTTCCATACTTAGGAGTGTAGCTGTCTAAAATGGAGTCAGTGAACTTTCCCCGGCACCATTCAGAAGGCATTATGGGTCCATTTATTTTTACTTCCCTCCCCCCATTATTTGATAGTTCTTTTAAGACTTGTGAGTTTTACTTGGTTCCTTTTGATCAGAAGGAAAAGGTACTGTAGGAACTGAGACGCTGCAGTGACTCTGGCTTTGAACTCACCAGGTCTAAAAGCCTGCAAGAATATTTTCTCTTTCAGCTTTCCAGCGGGCTCCTAGAGCTGCCTGATAAAGGGGTATGGTAAATTGTCCTGAAGGACAGCTGGAAAGCCAGGCGCTAGAGTCTGAACTCACAATGGAATTGAGAGATATATATTTAGTTTAATCATATTAAAATTTAAATGTTAGACTTTAGAGTAGATTTTTTTAAAATAAAATTCAAGTCATTAAAAAAAAGTTTTCTGTTCCATTCCCTTGAGCTTGCGAGGTCCTGAGCTCCTGAAAATGCTGCGGCTCCATCTAGTGGCACTGCGGTCCCCTGTCAGGGGGAGGCAAACCTTTATAAAATCTGAGGAGCAACGAGAAAAATATTAGGATTTAAATTCTGCATTTTCAGTAAAATTCTCGAAGATTTCCTACCAGTTATCAAGTTAGAGTCTCATGCTGTCTGAAATGAAACAATATTTAAACTACCAGTTTAGAGAGACTAGTAAATGAAAGTTCATCCAGCCTATTTCTCCTCAACATTTTTCTGAATAATAGTAATACATATTACTATTTCTAATAGAAGAAAATTTTACTATGACTATATATATATATATATCCATGTGGTACTTGTAAAAGTAGCTCTGATCTGAATTTTTTAAATACTTGGCAAACATTTATTAGGCATCAAAACATTCAAATTTGTTTGTTCCAGCCACTCATCAGCCATCTGTCCATCCACTGTGTATAGAGATTTTGCACATGTTTATATGTACAGTAGGACTTACTGTGCTCTCAATTACATTATAACTTCTTTCAGTGTAGCTACTCTCAGCTCTTACTGGACTGACAGGAAAATTTGTGTCTTGTGTATCTGTATATAGAGCACATATATACTTGCAAAGTGTGATGAACATATGTTGTAATGGGATCCTAATGTAAATTGGTTGGTTGGTTGGTTCTTTGGGGTTCTCACCTCATCCAGATGGGAATTGACATTCAGTATTTTACACCATTACAACTGTGTTTAGTTTTTCAACACATCTTGCTCCTGTCTTTGATCTAAAAAAAAAAAAAACAAAACCCACAAAAAACCACATTCTTGATTTGATTTGCTCAGCTGCTGTCTGAGCCACAAAACCTAGATTTCATCTTGTGTCCTGAACTCGACTCCCATGCTGATTGTACAAATCTGTTGAATTCAATAAATGTATTTAGCCTTATTAAGATTCAGGAAAGCAAATATTATCCTCCAGTGATGCAGCAGATAACAGGAGTTAATAACAAGTATGTGATAAAGATCACAGGATTCCCTGTAAACAAGATGCTGCATTGCACAGAGAGCATCTTGTCTGCATATGTTTCATAAGTAACTAGACATCCTCATGGGCTTCTTTAGTTATTTTAGAAAGTTGTGTAAACAGTATTATCTACTTAATGCCCCAAATGATATAATAATTGATATGGAAATGGGGCAAAGCTCAATAGATCGTAATGCAACTCTCCATGGACTCTTGGAGATGATCTGCCCAGATTTTATTTAAATTTTCTTCTAGCTTGTGTGCAGCCTGTGGTTTGTTAGACATTCTAGGCAGATATTGGTTGGACAGCATTTTATTTTTTTTCACCTTTTTTCCTGGAAAAAAATTAAATGTGAATTTATACTTGGATTGTTATCTGTTGTAGGTATACTTCAGAGGTGCCAATGACAATTGGAAAAGTAAGATCATACTACAAAGCTCTGATGCATTGTGTGTTGTTGTTGAGAAAAATGGATCATAACAGATTACTAATGTATATAGTACTCTAGTGGTTGTGTGATCCTTCTTGTTAAGACTACAAGAGCACTGGAAAGAAATTCCAGAGCTCTGAGAAATTCTTAAAACTGGAAAAATGCATTTGAAAATATTTTCTTGTTCCATCTTGTGGAAAATGATACTGAAGTCTGGAGATTTTTTTTTATATATCCTAAAAATCTCTTAGGCAAGACTTTTTTCTTTGCTATTTTTGTAAAGTAGTGCTTAAAATATTTGTGCTGTTCAACCACTTATTAGTTCTTGAAATACATTAATTAGTCAGACTTATTCCACTCTTTTCTCTTCCATAGACATATCACACAGTTTTGTCAGGTCAAAAATGAAGCTGTGTTGTGGATGTTCATGCAGGATGTACTTAAGAACATGCAACTGTGACACGTCTCTGCTTTGTAAATCTGTGGTGCAAGTTATGCTTCAGTATTTCTCCAGGCAGTCAGTGTGGTCTCCAGACCACTGTATTAGACTTCGGGAAAAATCACTTCTCTTACTTGTACCACAATTCCCCCAGCTGTAAAATGGGGAAAATGATACATTGGAATGTACAGCTAAAATATAACACAGCTTTATAGAAGAGGACAAAGCCATATTGGTATTCAAAAGAAATCTGAGATTTGATTAGACTTGATCAAGGTCACTCATTGGGCTTGTGACATTGCCAAGAGCAGTGCTTGGGTCTCCAGACATTCTGCCTGTTGACTCCAGCTGCCTTCTAGGTACAGAGAATGGCTGATGAAGGTTAATAATGCAAACAGGACAAATGCCAGAAACTGCTCATTTCCATTTATTTTATTAAACCTAAGAAACATTTTGTAAAGAGCACACATTGTTTTGGGAGACAGGAAATGGATGAAATAGATTTATTTATAAAACAAGCCTTTATCACTCAAATATTGTACAGCAGTGAAGAGTGGAAGTAAAATGGCTGTCTGGAAGCAGGAACCACCTGCTTGGTTAATTTATGTTATGTTCTTGTGTGGTAGTGCCAGAGTTTTTTTTCTTCCAAAATAGCTTCACTGATGCAGTGCTATTTACTTGTGCTGGCCCAGCACCTGGAGGGCTGAGATGTGTACTTTGGGGACAGCATGTGAACCCCATGGAGAGTGCACAAGAATTTCAGCCATTGTTTCTCCAATGGCTTCTCAACAAGAGTTAAGGAAGGGCAATAGATAAGCAAGACAGGTAGATGTGGGTGGAAATGTTAGCTATGTTAGCTTTTTTGAGCCCTTCTTAAAATACTATTCAGAGGAAAACTAAGATGTGGTGGCAGGTGTAGAGCACCCATTTCATTGTTATACATCTTATGAAAAAGCCAGGACAATACAGCAATGCTACTGTATTGCTGCACTGAGCAAAAGTAATGGGGAAAGATACTAATCTCTGCCTGCAGGAAATCTGTCCTACCAGGCTACACATTTTTAACTGTTGAAGATAAAGTTGCATGAAGAGGGAGAGGGAACCTGGTCCTTGCAGGCTGTCCCTACCTTGGACAACTGGGAGTGGAAGACAATCGGGTCAGTATGGGAGCAGGAATGCCATTACCCTTTAGTTTAGTAACATGTAACTGCTGAATACTCACTTTCCTGTAAAAATCAAGTAAAAAAGAATATGCAGAAGTTGACTTTTGAAATGTGAGTAAAAGGAAGCAGAATTCTTTTGCCAGGTCCAACCACTCTCTGAGAGTATATAGCTAAGAAATCAGAATTGGCTGATTGCCTGTGGAGCTGATCAGCCAGCACGGTCTCACTACAGCACAGTGTAATATAAAGATAATTTTGAAACTTCTCTAGTTTATAAGGAAAGTAGCACCTGATTTTAAAATAAGACTGCACTGGTAAGAAACTATGCAATCCACCATAAGCACACAGGTTTGGCAACTTAGTGCCTCTAAGTTCTCTTTCAGTTCAAGATACCCTTGACAAATGAAACAGGCTTGTATAAATCAAAATTGCCTCTATCCCATTGCACGTTTCTGAGTCAAATGCTGTTAAATGGAGTTAACTCATTTGGTCAGGTTTCAAAGCTTTCCTGATCTATGGGTACTGAAAACCTGAATGAGGAAACCTTATGGGGAAGTACTGAGTGAGGAAATAGAGGCACAGAGGTTAAGTTCCTTGTGCAAAGTTCAGACCAAGTCTGTGGCAGAGCTCCGGGTGAAATGCAGGCTCTGTGGATCCCCATTTGCCACCATAACCATTCTAGCTTTTTCTTTCTGAGGATTTTCTCTGAAAAGATTAATAAATCCAAAAGGTCACAGGCTTTGCATTTGTAGGAAGGAAATGCATACCTGATTTGCTTGGGGGAGCTTGAATTGTTGGGGAGATTTTAATTTTGTTGTATTCTAATAGTAATGAAATCACAAACTCATTTTATGAACATTACCCTTGACCCTTTGAAGTGGCTTCACTGGAAGTCTCAATGCAGCAGAAATTTAAATCAGCCCTTTGAGTGAGGCAGAGGATAGGTTCTTACTTGGTAGCTCTGAAGAAGTTGTGGCCAACTGATTGCCACAGCTGAAAACAGTCTCCACTAAGGAAGTTCAGGGTGGGGGAATTACCCAACAATGTTCCTTCTTCACACTATTTCTGTATTTATTTAGTTCATCTTCCCCCATAATACAAGCAGACTGACCTTCACCTTCTGGTGGATGGGGACAACGAGACCTATTCTAGGATCATTTTGCTGACAAAATTCTATTAGTACATTGTGTGGAAGAGATTTGGCTTACCCCATTAAAAAAGTAGGGGGGGGTTGCACTGTTTATTTTAGTACCTTTTGAATTATATAAATTTTTCTCTTAGCCAAATTGCACCTCAAAACATGTGAGCAGAAATTGGTCAGATTTGGGTCAGTTAGTCCTTCCAAGATGGAAATTTATAACATTACCACCAGTAAAGGTTAAAAGTAAGATCTTGCTGATGTGCTGCCTTTCCTGGTAATTGTCCTTGTCAGACAGCATGTCCTTATGGACCCACTGTGGTCAGCTGTAAGGTGAGGGTCTGTGGATGCAATTAGATACTCATGTGCCATCCCATGGGAACCTGAGGAGAATCCAAGGGAGCTGTGCCCTGGGCACTGCACACAATGATGGGAGGGAGCAAAAGGGAGGAAATTATTTTTTTCCTATTCTGCTGGTCTTTCATCACCAACTGCTGTGGAGTTAGAGCAGTGTGAAGGCCATGGCTCCTTTCTATCTTGACTTGAAACTGCCTGAATGGGATGCAGACCCCAGACATGCTTTCTTCTTCAGTGCTTTGTTACTGATTCAGAAATTCTCTGAGAAGGTGTTACCTTTGATTCATTTTAACTGTCCTGCAATATGGTATGTTGTGGGAAGATTAGTCCCTAAGTCCCTTAATTAATTACTCTTAATTCTATTATTGCTGGTATAACTTGAAAAAAACAATTGTCAAATAACAAATAATCCATGTATTTTGAGTTTAATGCCTAGCTCTTAATAGCTACTTAAAATATTAACATTCTACCCTAGACACTCCTATTATTCTGTATTTTTTTTCAAGACATCCTTCTTGTAACAATACACAGCAAAGTTTTTCAGACTCAGTGCCTTTCCAATTAGCTGATTCTTTCATGTCTCTGGGAGGTAAGTTAATACAGTTATTCCTAACTTATTGACAGTGTCATTGTGGTGCATGTAGGATCTGTAACTGGAGTTCAGGCCCAAAAGTACTTAGTGGACTGTGTTCAGCAGAGAACAATGACCCACGCTAGTTAATGAAATTAATTACTATATTTATGAGAATTAATTTACCAGATTGTTAAAATAAGTGTATGGGAGAGATCATAGAGTTGAGGGAAATTAATGAAGCAGTTAAATAGAGACTTTTTCAGCTCTTAGGAAGCTTTCCCAGGAGTGTTAGGGCCAAAACAAGCTTAGTATTTTATAGGTGTGCTGGATCCCTGAAAAAATTAGCTGTAATATTGCAGTGCCACCAAGATGATGCTTCCATGGCATACCAGGCTGTAAAGCTAAGGCAAGGCCCAATTTATATAAACATCTGACAGGAAAGTGGGAAGCACAGACTGTCTGTTAACCATATCTCACAGCTCAATAATCAGAATTAAAGGCTAGCATTATAACAGCCAGATGTTCTCCCCAACAGCACTCTCCTGTAGTCCTTTTTCACTGTGGATATAGTGCACGTGGTTTGAATTTTCTACCCTGGTCAAAGCTGTGCTTAAAGATCACCCCAAACAAGAATGTGCCTTCAATGCCAGTCATAAAACTCTGCTAGTTACAAAAGGGAAACGAGGTACATTCCCTCATCTCTGATGGAATGATCATTGCTTGTATTTTTTGCTCCTACCAAAGTTATTGTAAACCTTCCCTCCCCACGTTCTCCTGCCCACAGCAGCTGAATTCAGTGGGAACAGGACCAACCCCATCATTCTCAAAACCAGCAAAGTGCTGTTTGACCAGGCCTGAGCTCGAGGAGGAAAAAACTATATTCGGTGTCTGAAGGTGCATCTTTTAAATTGCATCAGCTGAGAAGGTGTTTTTGTTCTTGAAAGGAAATAGTTTCCACATGAGCAAGAAATGCCTCTGATTCTGCAGATTCTTAAGTGCTTTATTCATTCCAATTTCTTATTCCGACTTTTCACACAAAATAAGCTTTGTTCAAAATAAGCAAAACATAAATGATTATTTTCTTGCAAATTTCTTTCAAAAAACCTTAAGGTGCTCCTTAGATACTCCTCATATCTGCAGAGAAAATGTAATATTTTCCAACATAGATGCTAATGTCCCTTCTGAACATGGAAGATACTTAATTTATTTTTTTTTTCCTATTAATACAATGCTACATTTGCCAAACTGGTAATTTTCAGTTCTTACTCCCTCAGGAATTTGCTCTTTCATGAAATTGTTTCTTGTGTTCATTGTACATATTCCCGAACTGCAAGTTCTTTCAGGGTAAATACCCGTACGGGATCTTTCTTTGCCTTCCATTCTTCCAGTTTTTCTTGCAGAGACAGGAAATCCTTGCCAAGTTCATAGGCCAGAGTGATCATCGTTTCTAACAATGGGATATAATACCTGTGGCTGGAATGCACGCGAAGGCGTGATAGAGCTTTTTCTCCATATTCAAAGGCACTTGCTGGGTTTTCCAGGTCCTTGTGGCACACCATGATAGCACAGAGAGTAGGGACAATTGAGGCAGGGTTGCCTCTTGTCAGCCTTTCCTGCAGACCAATGACTTCCAAAAGGATTTCCAAAGCTTTGGGGTACTGGCCACCCCGCAAGCAACCATACGCTTCCTGAAGCTCCGGCCTTGTTAAAAAGTCAATAAATTTTTTTGATCTTCGGACACATTTCATAGAATATAGAAGTCTCAGGTAGTCCTTGAAGGCTAATTTTCTCTCATTGATTATTTCTTCTGTGAAGTTCCCTGTTAGAGTTTTTTTGGGAAAGGTCACATCTTCCATTTCTTCACTAAATTCCTCCAGCAGATTTCTGTGCAGTTTCTCAAAATCTGAATAACGCCGTTCAATTACAGACTTGTTGCTGTCAAAACTCCCTGTTTGCAGAATGATGATTTTATACATCTAAACACAATCAAACAGAAAAATAAACATGAGAAGGACCATTCTAGCCCTACTGCAGTCACATTTTTTCTGTTACTGCTTTGAAAAGACTTTGTGCCTGTATATTTCTCCAGCTAAAACATTCCTGCACCAATTTTGTGTGTGTAGTCTTGTATACTCCTATGGTTTATGGCAGTGCTGCTGAACCACGTGCTGTCTGGGATTATGATGCATGCTCAGCGTAGGCCTGAAAAATCTGCAACCATCAAATTAATAATTCCCACCACCTGCTGTTCTGTAGTTTTGTCACCAGACTTACCCTTAGCATGCAAATAAGCTGTAGATAGTGCACTAACAGATTCCATCCTCCAAGGTGCTGGGAGAGGCAAACTAGCAGCAGACTGAGGCACATAAAAACACTTACAAAGCATTTCTGTAGCTGTACTTTGTTTATAACAGCCATGGCTCCTACAATCAATCATCTTCAGTGAATTGAATGGATTTTCCAGACTTAATATTGAATGTAATCTATTTTACATTGGTCATAATATTCAGAAATGTTGTTTGTAAGAGATATTACTAGGGATTTGGGGGTGTTATTAATCCTGTGAAAGAAGAGGGAGTATTTGGCAACATATTTGGTATGTGCAAAAATAAGATGGAGCAACTCCAAAGCCTTTCCCCCCCCTCTAAATCATTGCCCTCTATTCAAACTTACTTGGCATGTAAATAATACAAAAAACTTGACATTTCTACAACAATCTGTTTGCTATCTAAATTCCTTCACTAATAGCTAACAGCAATGCTGCCCCCACAGTAACTCAAGAGTATGTCTTCCTCAGCTCTTCACTAGCCTCAAAATGGTTATAATAAATGTGATATTAGGAAAAAAGCTGCAAAAACATTTGTGTGTTATGTGTTGTACAAATAGATTCTCTTCTGGATCTGATCAAAGCACAGTGATGTTGAGGAAGGGCCAAATCCCTAATGTGTGTAAACCAGTGAAGCTGCACTGAGGTCAGCTTAACTGTGGCACCACACACCAGCTAAGGACACAGACTGTGGGCCTTTTACATGTCTGTGTTCGTATTCAACTTCACCCTGTTCCCATCGATTTATACAGGAGCTGGACAGGTTTTACTCATGCCAGTTGTTTTCTTTGTTGCTCTGAAGGGTGCAAACCAGCACTCGTTCTAGTGTCTGTCTGATTCTCTTCCTCGTTTTTCCTTAAAGAGAAATTCTCTTTTAATCTTCATAAATGATCTTTATAGGCGCCTCTTGAAAGGTTTCTAAATTTGAGCTGACTTCTCTGATCTCTTTTCGTTTGTAAGCACTGTGACATTTTCCTATACTTTGTCCTGCTCCCTGCTGAAAAGTGTATATATGCCTGATGCATTCTAAAACAATCATAAGAGCAATTTTTTTAAGTTGTCATTTTATCAAGGGCAGCTAAGTCAATAATTTACAAGTACTTGGGTTTTTTTATTTGAGGAGTGTGCGTGAAAAAGGCAAGAAATACCATTTAATTTGGCTGCCATTCAAATTGGCTCAATTTTTTTCTAATGTAAATCTTTTTGCCTAGGCATGTAACTTATAACTAACTTTAACTAATTGCACATAAGCTGAGAGATACTCTTGTTCTCGTACAGTTATACTAAAATAATTTTGAACTATTCAGCAAGCTGGATACCACTGAGTATGCAATAACAGCAGCAATAAGTAGGTTTGTATGGCACGAACTAAGCAGGTGTGTATAGAATGCAAAAAGATCTTAGGCCAGTCTGCAAAACATTTACCTGCTCCGAATTCTACCAAGCTGGATGACCCAGTATGAGCAATGCTAGAATGATTCTTGGCATTTTTCATCTCAGAGGTTGTAGCAACGAAGGAAATCATCCCTATCTGAATTTCACAGGAGTAGAGACTCACTCTAGATCAGTCTTTCTGAAGGCCAGGAGCAGAATCAGAAATAAAAGCCCAGTGTCAGCACTACAAGTAAAGATACAAAAATCCAACCTATTCTGTTGTTCCTACCCATGACACCCATGTTTCATTTTAAAAATATGACAGAAATATGCCACCTAAGGGAGCTCTATGTAGGGAAGGGGAACGATCTCAAGTGATGTAGCTGGAGGATGTCTTAGGCTTTTTCAACATCAAAGACTTTTGCACTTGTGCTAACAGAAACCTCTGATGTGGAAGTTATACAAATGCACTGCAGCTGCTACAGCAGGCTAGCTCAGTGGAAGTGTAACTATACAGATATTTTTTTACTTGTGTGAATTTCCTTAATGTTGACAAAACTCTGGGTGTTAGGGATACCAAAGCTACTAATTTACTTGTTATCACTTCTCCACTGATGCAGATTTTGTGAATTGACTATCACAGGGTTTTTTTAGAAGCAGATTCCACCAGCTATGCCCATGCAATCAGTGAGCTTCTACACCGTATGATCGTGGCTTGCAAAACTTGGCCCTCGGTAAGGCTTTCACGTAGTGAGACATGCTGTGTGCTCTGCAGACCCCTATAGAGTGAAGAAAAATTAATGATCTTCTTACATATTCATTTCTTAGCTTACCACATATTTAGACAAGTGGTGCTCTACAATTCTGGTTGATGGGATCTCAAAAAGGAGTTTGACTTGTCTGCACTGGCTTTTCTCGTTCCTCCAGTATTCCTGAAGCTCCTTAGTGGTCATCGAAGAGTGGGGACTTAGGGTTGCATTGGAATCTAAAAATAATATATTTAATATTTCAGGTTATATCCTTCGCATTTGGAAAGAAAGCTCTTATGCATTTATTGTGAAAGGACAGCCTAGACTTTTTTGTTGCTGTAACAGCAAGAACTAAAGACTGATGAAATAAGTGATTTCACTGATAGCAATGACAGGTCCAGATGCTTTGAGGAAAGTTACTGGGTCTAAAATTTTGAAAGACACCAATTCATCTGCAGAATACAAAGTTGCAGAAAAAGTAGTGCCAAGAAGTATTGTATATGAAGGGTGTAACCTCAGGCACAGTCTGAGCACAAGATTTTGTTCCCCATCCCAGAGGCAGCCCGAAGAAACATCAACAGAGTCTTCAGAGTCAGATGTTTCTCCGGGCTTCTTTGTTGCTCAAAGGAGGAGTTAACACAATGCAGCTGCAAATTCAGACATATTTTCAAATACTGACCCTATTCAAATACAGGGTTTGTGCAGTAATAGGCAAAAGCTGAGAAAACATGAATATCCTAACCTCAAAGCTGGATAACCAGCTCAACTGGAGGGATTTTTGCATCCTCGTTTTCTTTTGTAGCTGATGACACAGTTCAGCTGCAAATATTTTATATACCTCCTCCTTTTCCCTTCTCTCTCCTCTCACACTCACATACAGACACACACATACATATGTATACATATGCATATATAAAAATATAGGACAGCTGGTTGAAGAGTTTGCTTACAGGAGAATTTGATGTAGCATTTCAAAAGGGTGATTTCTCTGTCTTTGAAATCTACTGACAACAGTTTTCATCAGGTGGCATATAGGCTAGCAAAGTGGATAAAAGAGTGGAATATTTGTATTTCAGTGGGCACACTGTCAAGGCAGTCAGCTGAAGTCAGTCTGCAATGTATGTAGCATTCTGACAGTGGAGGTGAATGAGCACAAATGAAGGGTAAGAGATCAGCTCGATGCAGAAATAGACTTGTAAAGGCATCATAGTACTCCTACTTTTACATTTTCTCAAACAATTGGCCATACAGTTTCAATTATCAAGGCCTTTTGGGTTTGGCTTGATCTCTACAAAGCAAATATTTCCTAAGAGAGATGGTTTTTATGACATCCTTGCAGGATGAAAAATCTTGATGAGATTATATATATTTTGAATTATACGTAACATTTTATTTAATAACAGATGACAGCAATCTTGGGCATAGTAAACGTTCAATGCTGCCTCTTTAAAGGCATCTGAGAGCCACCTGCTTGAGATAAACTTCAATCTTGGTATCTTTGCTGATACTATCAAGAAGTTCAGATTTTGTGATGCACAGAAGGTGTACTCCTGGGACAGGAGTGATCTGATGATCACTGATTTCATTCCTGGTGTGTAAATCAAATCTGTAATGCATTTTAGGTACAAACAATTTAAAAGGAAAACTGTGTGTGTGTAAATGTAAACACACTTGGATATGCATCTGTTTCACTCTTGCTACATTATTATTACAAGTCTAAGCAAGGCTTATTTTCAGTGCAGTGTAGCAGTATAATTTTGAACTACTGCCACAATTAATAAGAAAAGGTTTTTATATAAAAGATTAATGGCATAAATAGCTAGATGAAAAATAAAATTAGAAGATAGCATCAACCTTTCAAGTCATCTTTTTCTGGGTTTTCTTTTCTCAGTTGACACGAAATTTCAGCTTTGGGTTGATTTTCTTCTTTATCAGCTGGGCTTGTGGTAGAAAAAGTAGTAATTCTGCTTACAGCTTCCAACAATTCCCTTTCTGCTGTGCAGTGTGAATCTTGGTCCATTGCAAGCTCTCACTGAAAGATTACAAAACCCATGATATTTCTTAGTACCACGCCTTTAGAGGATCCAGTTTGGCAATCTTTTTTATTACTTACTCATTTTTCTCTGTGAACTTGTATCAGTGCAACTGTAGTTTCATAAAAGCTAAAGTAAAAATCAGAAATATCTACACAGCTACCAGTGCAGAACCATTCCTATTACTGTTACTGCTGAAAGTGCTTGGATGTTTTTTTCTGGCAGGTTAAAAACAAACAGGAAAACCATAAGAAGTTATGTTGAATAAGATTAGGCAGGGAAATCAATTCTTACCTATGAGAATCTGGTCATGAACTTCAGTGTGGGCAGATTTTTTCCTCCCTGTATTTTGCCCTCAAGCTTGCAAGTATGAGTTCAGATAAACCAAAATCTTGGAGATAATTAGTATAACTAGCAGCCTGGCTCTCTTACACTGCTAGAATATACTGTTCTCAAGACTCAAAAACTTGCCATCTGTTCTTAATAACAACCTGTAGGGCAAAATGTAGTGATATCTAAAATAGTATAATGTTTTTATCATATTTCACAGTTTCAGGTTGCCTCCAGGGACTTGTCTCTGTACTATGAGAACAAAACAAGTGAATTTGACAATGGCTCAGTGTAAGGATAACTGAATTTACTAATTATTGTATAAAAGCATTCTCCCTTTACTAGTCCTCTTACCCTACATACTGTACTGCAGTAGATCTGTATGCCTGTTCTGTTAGGACCAGTATTTTACCATGGACTGATAAAATGCCTAACACAATATGCTCCTACTACACAGACCAGAGTGACCATTCTGCCGCATAAATGTCTCCCCAAGATGTTGTTTGTTTTTTTAAAAAAAACAACCAACCAACAGAAAAAAAAATAAACCAAACTCCAAACCTACCTGTTACACCACTGTGTTATACTAGCACTTGGACAAGTTCTAAGAACATCCTAACAGCTTTGCCAGGGTGCTGTGTTCAGTCAGTTATCATGAGTGAAGTTTTGCTCACAATTCAGCCAATAGGTGAAAATCAAATAACAGAACAATATAGTTTTAAAAAGCCATGCTAAAGTAATGCCCAAGCAGTGGTTATTAAATAATGGGAGAGTTTAGGAGAGGGATGTTACTACATATCATTTTGCCTCCAATTGCCAACCACCCAGTTATGCAATGCAGGATACAGAGGTGAGGAAACTCCTTCAGCAGTCCTATTGATTTCTGGCAAACTGCAAGGCTATAAAAGGAAAAGAAATTGCTTTCCCCGCTGGAAATGAAAGGGCAAACCACTTTCCCCTAACAGAAACCTTTCCTTTGCCTGGCTTGGATAAACAAATACATAAATGTGGTCATCCTCCTTAATAAAAGCATCATGGAAGCCCTTATTTTCGGACTCCAGACTCGGAATGAAAAGTTCTCGCTGTTATTTGAGTCCTCCTTATGATCTGCTTTTTGAGCATGAAGAGTAGCCACTTATTGTCTAACTGCTCAGTCTTTTGAAAATCACAACAGTTCATCCCAAGAGCATATATAGTAGATTAAATGAGGAATCTGAAAATGGCCAAACAAATTTAAATGACAACTTTTTTCTTGGTCGTAAGCTGGGATAACTTTATAAGCAAAATTGTACTTACATTTTAAAAAAAATCTTTACATATGTATAGCTTTATATACCTAACATATGCATATATGTGAGTGTGTATTTATACATATAGATGCTACTTTAAAACATGATCTACCAGAGAAGCACAACACACTTTTGAACAGAAGAATGCAGAATTGGACATTATGATACACAAGCCTTCTGCCTTGAATCTATGTGCCTTGAAAACATGCACTTCATATAAACAGTTTCATTTTCACAGCTAAAAATGATTGCAAACTCTTTTAAGTAAGCTACTATTTATTTTTACATATTAAAAAAATCCTGAACAATACTAAACCCCTGCAACAAATTACACAGTTTTATCTGGAACAGACACTCATCCTGTTCTGTTTCAGGGTAAATGCTGCTCTAGCTCCTTCGCTGAGCTTTAAATAACTAGAAACCAAAGTGCACAAAACACTCACCTGGAAACTGCTGAATTGCTGTTAGTTGTGCCCCATGGATGGTCTGTACAAGGCCACACAAAGCCTGCTTCCCATTTTCGGAACGCAGAAAAAAGTGTCTGTGCTTTCTTCTAGCAGGCACGTTCTGTGTCTTACAAAAAGGAAGGAAGAAGCCTTGATTAAATCAGACTGCCTCGTCCCATTGGCTCACTGGTTCAGTGCTGGCTGATTACGCACGAAATTTCCTATCTGCCCCAAGCAGCCCTTGTGTCTCACCCACGGCGAGCAGGGCCCAGCACCGGGCAGGTCTGGGAACCCCAGAGTCAGGATTCCGCGGGGCTTGGCAGAGGAAAGAGTTCAACA